>NW_026459238.1:0-57516 GCF_021730395.1 Mercenaria mercenaria | reverse complement strand
CTTGAATGCTATCCAGGTCGACAGATTTGAATTCTTTATGATAGTTTCATCAACCAGATTTTCTAAATTAGATTCCTTGCTTGCCAAAGAAATTTTGACGAGGAAGAAAAGAATCTATTTCATTCGTATGAAAATCGATATCGATATGTCCAATAAGAAAATGCGCTTTAGAAAACTGGGACTGCACTTCTGCGAAAATATAGAATTCGATAAAATGAAGGCTGAAATATATCAAAAGCTTTATAGTAATTTTCAAAAAGAGAATTTTCTGTTCTTAATGATCTCAAATCATTATCAAAACAAATTTGATTTTCCTTTAATTCTAAATCAGTTATAAAATGATGTGCAAAATAAGACCTTCATAACCTCGTGGCGATTGATTCCATCAGGAATGAGGTGTCAAGAGTGATTAATTTTATTTTTAGAACTTACTTCACAGTCAATCTAAAATAAATTACATGTATGTATAAACTGAAATGAGACCCGGTCTATGATGAAATTAACTCACGGGCGGGTAGTTGCCGAGATAGTGAACGATTTTAGTTTTAAGGATAGCAATTTTTACTTTTGCATATCATTTGCACTTACAATAAGATTCCTTTATAAACCTCCTTAAATCATAACTTTAAACAAGATGTCATGAAAGTGCTAGCATGTGCAACATCATGAAGAAACGAATACAACACAGAAAAGGAGTTTAAACTTTATATTTGTCGGTATCGATATAGACGATAAATTCTTTAGCTATTTGCAGACAACACAAGTAAGGAGATTTCCATCGAGATTTCAAATCTACACAACCATAGTCTGGCGACATGCTATTTAGATGTTTATTATAACATTTATTCAATTTCAATAAGCGATTCGCATTTGTTCCACGTTCGTATAACAGTTTAAATTAACTGCATGATATTTTCCGTAATACTATACTCAAATCGCCGAAAATACACGATGATGAATAGAAAATATTAGGTTACTGTCTGATGAATTCAAAACTAGGCGAGTTGAAGAAAATATATTACGCGAGGCTCTTTCGAGCCATATATTTTTTCGTAGACGAGCCTAATACATTTATTTTTTTTTTTTTTTGTAATCTAATATTCTAAAGAGCAACGGCGTGCAGATTTGACGTCATATAGGAGGCAGTAAACAGTTTTCAGAGCTTCTCGGCCTAGAGCCGCCTACCCAACTCACACACCTGAAATACAGATATTGCAACATGACTGTATGTCTATCGTTACAAACCATCTGCAATACATCCCTAATATCTAGTTTTCTGTTTACAAGACCTGAATTTTGTGCTTTCCCGGTGACGAAAAAAGCTAAATTTGCCAATTTTCCAATCGCTGTAGAAAATTCCCTGTAAATGATAGCCCCAACTGCTACACAGTTTCATACACTGGTAACACTGTAAAATCTGAAAATAAGCTCAAATATATCTGCCATCCGTACCGTTTTTTTTCACTATTCCAGTTTTCCTGAGGCCCCTGCTAAAATGACAACTCCACTTTCAGCTAGCTCAGCGGAGGAATGTATTCGCATCTACAAGTCATTACGTCATAATATCAAGATCAAGGCTACTTAACTAATTTTTTAATAAGTGAAACGCAATTCTAGCCGCTGAAACTTCAATTCTAGCAATTATTATTATTCAGAAGTTCAAATATGCACTTCATTCCGTAAATTGCCTCTTATTTGTAAATCTGGCCAATTCGACACTAACAGCTGAAAACTGTTTACTGTCTCCATAATATGACATTTGCTAGTGTAATTAAGTTTGAGGAAAATTGAAAAAAAATGCAAGAATTTTTTTGTTTCTGGATAAAAACTTTTGATTTTACCACTTATTTTCTTAGTAAGAACATTTCCAATACAATTATAACAGTTCCAATGAAAACTTCGGAAAAAATGTTGTTTTCAAAATTTCCGGCTCAAGTGCTATTAAAGTGAAAACTAGCAATAACATTTTTGTTTCAGGATAAAAGCCTTTGATTTGACCACTCATTTTCTAAGTTAAGACATTTTCAATACAATGGTGATGATTTAAATGCAAAATTTTGATAAAATAAGTGATTTCAAAAGTGATACATTGACACTGACTAAATAAAGCGAAGTTTATAAGGTAGGTCGATATTGTGCTATATCTTATATGAGGCTACGATAAAGTGTGATATATTTTACCTCATCCTGGCCAATGTTATGCATGATTTAAACGATCTATAGCAGATTCTTTTAATTTGATTGGTTAATCAACTATACTTAAAGCGATTCAAATTTTGATTGGTTAAGTTAACTAGGCAAGTATCAGGATGTAACAGATATAACACTACGTACATTTATCATGCCATTACTATAACAACTGCCTGATAAAGCCTGTCTGAGAAAAGCAGGCTTTCTCAGGTCAGTGACTTGAGAACACTTTGCACTGTTTAAACCTAGTATGATTAAATCCAAGGACATCATATTTCGCATTTAAAAATTATTACGCCCTCATACGACACTGAAGTAGGTCTTTAAAATCCCAAAATATGAATAAGCGGGGAAAAAACAAATTCTAATCTTGTGTTTTGTAACCGACATCTCCGTTCTGCTCACGCGAAAGAATAATTTCAATTTGTTGCCAAGTGAAATTTTATCCGAAGTTCAGTTGTTACACGGATACCCATTCCCACCAAGCAAATGTTTGAAATGATTTAAATACACACGCCATAACGCCGCTTGGCAGAAAATAATAGGCAGTACTGATTCATCTACCGTTGATTTTATTCCGTAACAGTCCATTCCAGATGCAATAATCCATGATATAAGTGCAGAGAGCTAAAATTTTGAGGAGGCAGTAAACCGTTTCTAGCCCTGCAGTCGAATCAAAATCAGAAATATAAGGCAAGTTAAAAAATTGAGTAGATTATTGGCCATGTAAATAAAAATGAATGAAAGTTATCTGTAAATCATTAGAATCAGAGGACATTGAAAATTAATTGATCAGCCAGTTAATGCTGTATAGCGAGTACCTGCTGAAAAATGGCGGAGAATGCGAAACTATGTCTTTTTTCAGCTAGTCAGGAAAACAGACGCTCATTTGACAGGGACCTCAGCAGATTGTAAATAGCTCAAAAACGGTACGGATGGCACGTACTTTTGAATACATTTTCAGATTCTGGTGTGTCTTTGCATTCTAGAGTAGTAAACTAAATTATTCTATCATTTGCAGGGAAGTTCCTATGGATATTTGAAGTTTGGCAGTTGTGTGTGTTTTGTCACCAGATTTCGCGGCCATTTTCAACAGAGGTCCAGCCTTAGTTATACCCCAGATGACAAATGGAAATTTGTTTGACTATGTTTTGAATGAAGTCAGTCATTGTGAATCCAAAAATGTATGTTTTCTTTTTAAGGTGTGCTTCATTACAGTTACAGACCGGTTGGGTTATTTGGGGCCCCACGACTTGTTTTGGGACTGCGAAAAAAACTGTTTACTGCCACCTGAACAAACGCTTTGCATGAGTCATTTTCCGTTTTCTACGAGCGTTTCCGTTATAAAACATGTTTGTGGTAATTGCAAATACGGTAGGCATACGCTATACATTAGTGACATGTTCTCACGTACCTATTAAGAGCGCGTTTATAAAAATAATCGCGTAAATATGTCTTTTAGCAGCTACCCTAGAAAAACAAGATAGCGTCATTTTTAAGAAAATAAATCAAAATAAGGAAGACCGGCAAAACAGCAAAATTTGGTCCACCCCTACTTTTTGCACTTAATTTCGTATAATGGTATGATAAAAGTTGTTAATAAATTATTGCAAGCCTCGCTCCTTCCACGACCATATCTAGCCTCTTCTGAGAAACCCTTTCTCAAAAGACAATAACCTGGTATTCTCTGTTTCTGTGTTCAATGTTCGGGATTAACGTCATTTTTAACAGTTTTTTTTTTACTCATATAAACGACGGTTTCTTCTTGTAGCAGTAAGCACAATGTCCAACTTTATATTGCCGCCTCACTGGAATATTACGCCATAGATATATGACATGATATCCCACCCAGTCACATCATACTGACACCGGGCTGATGGATCTCTCACTATCCTCTTAATGCTTTGTTTGTTTGTTTGTTAGTTGGTTTTATTTGTTTGTTTGTTTGTGTTTTGGTTTAAAGCCGTTTTTAATAGTATTTCAGTCATTCAATGGCGAGCAGTTAACTTAACCAGTGTTCCTGGATTTTGTAACACTACAAACCTGTTCTCCACAAGTAAGTGCCAACTTCCCCACATGAATTTTCAGGGGTTGAGGACTAATGATTTCAGATAAAATGTCGTCACGGAGAACATAAGTCCCGTCCGAGGATCGAACTCACAACCCTGCGATCCGTAGACAAACGCTCTACCTACTGAGATAAGCGGACAGCTTCCTCTGAATGCTGAGCACCAAGCGAGGAAGCTGCTAGTACCTTTTTTGCTCTAAGACTAACAGGCTACCGAGGCGGTTACGAACTGTACATTGGTTTTTGTTGAAGAAATAGATGATTTTACACAATTTATTGGTTGCTACGCTAATCCGTGGATGTTTTGATTTTAACGCGCATGCGCGCTTTACGTGTGGCAAAAGAACTCTCAACGATAAAAAAAACCTACATAAAATTATCATTATATTACTAATTGTTTTGCCATTATAAAGATAATTTCAGTCAAGTAATTTATTATACAGTATACTTTGATTAAAGACATGTATGTTAATTAATCATATCTTACCTGAAACGACTGCTTTATTCTTATTTTCGTCAGAAAAGAACATGCAATTCCAGTTTATATTCCACACATCATACAAATAAAAAACTTGTTCCTTACATTTAAAAATTTCATATTTTTCATTATTGTTTAAAAGTGATATACCGGAAATCATTGCGTAACTATTATGCAACTGACACGATAAAACATTGGTCGCCTGGGTAATCAAGACCGTAAGTTAATTTCGAGAGTGTCTCCTAATTAGAGCGGACCATAAAAGTTACTGAAGCAAATAAGATGGCTTTGATCTGATATACATTAATGCCTTCGGTCATTTAAGAACGCACTCTGATTAATATATCACGTGGCGGAGCTGTTTTGTGAACCAAAAAATAAACATTTCACGTGATATCTAGTATTTCAAAATCTATAAGAATATACTTTGGAACTTTAATGGACATTTCGTTTTAAAACGATGAAAGTGTAGTTACAAAAAATCTAAATTCGTAAAATATTTATCAAATCAATGACTGTAACTATACACACTGAAGGAAAGTACCTGATCTAATTTTAAGATTATTATTATTATTATTATTATTATTATTATCTGAATACTGAATGAATTGATCACCGTTTGAGTATAATCGGATACAAACCAAAGGCTGAACTTTATTAACTGAACATTTTATTTTCAATTTCGACTTTTAATTATGATTCAAGTATCATGTAAGCTAACTGCGACACGTGGTAAGTTATGGGAGGTCACGTTA
Source organism: Mercenaria mercenaria (assembly GCF_021730395.1). NCBI lineage: Eukaryota > Metazoa > Mollusca > Bivalvia > Venerida > Veneridae > Mercenaria > Mercenaria mercenaria. The sequence goes on along the minus strand of NW_026459238.1, from coordinate 52,025 downwards.
GAAAATAAAACAAAATCTTTGTTATTACTTCATAAATTCATGGAAAATATAATTTTATTTATTCATTTTTCTTAACCTTAATTTGCCGAGATCAAAATTGCCGAATGAATAGTCTATTAATCCAAAGAAGTATAAAGTACTTTTTATAACTCTTCAATGATAATGCAAATTAGTTAAAGCTGTGGGTTTGCAAAGATCTACATATATTTTCCTTTGTCTTTCGGCGGATATTTACTGTAAAACAAATTCATTATTGATCGAAAAGACCAGAATAGAATATATCTCTAACGTAATTTATATTGTGCAGTCATATCTTTTTGCCCTACGTAGAGTGCGCATGCGCGAAAATTGTTTCCCGTTGCTAAGCAAATAGGTCAGTGTAAAAAGGTCTATAGCTTTCGGATTAAGTAAAAATCATGATGTTAAGAAATCTTTGGTTGGTGTTGGTCCTACTCCTAATGGTACCCCTTACTTCTCACGGGCATAGATATGCACCACCGGTCAAATCTTTATCCAAATGTTTTACGGCGAAAAGTACAGCCTTGATCTTATTTTCTAATTCGTTTTGCTCAAACGAAAAAAATATCTTCCACTTATCAGGTAATTCAGCAACAAGAAACAGCAACAATTACGTAGGATTTGGCAATTGCATTGTTTTTTAAAAAGTGTATACATTTCATTTCAATTTGTTTTCTTTAAAAGTTTAGTTTCCTCCTCTGCTCAGTTGTCCTAGATTTTGACAGTTAGCATTTGCAGGTTTTTTAGCAGAGCAGAAGTGTTCATAACAAATTTAACAAGAGCCATGTTACACAAGGCTAATTCCCCCGCCGGGCATATTATAATTGAAGGCTAAAGTTTATATGGCTACTGTAAAAAGAAGGAATGGAAAGCTAACAGGGAACAAGAGTGCCAGAATGTCACAATATATGCCCGTCAAAGCAAATTTCTTTAATTACTCTAGCAGCTGTATTTGCAAATGGAATGTTAATTTTGTGGTTGTTTAGTAATCATTGTAAGTCTTTTGTTTTTTAAAGTTCACAAAAAAACTCCTTACCAGGTAGAGATACCTTATATACAATAAAATACACCTAAAATTGGAGAGTAACATCTATGTTGTACCACAGAAAAAGTGGTCTTGTTTTTTCCCTAGGGTCAATTATAAAAATGTTACAATATAAGTTATTTATAGTAACAATTAAGGGAAGTTAATCTTTAAAAAAAAAAAAAAAAAAAAAAAAATTGCAAGTCCACACAAAAATCTTTATCAGGTAGAGATTGGTCAAAATACACCTCAAAATTGGATTTAGCATGCTTGTTGTACTACAGAAAAGTGGTCTCGATTTTTCCCTGCTACTAGTAATGAAAAAGTTACAATAAAAGCTATTTAAAGTAACAACAAAGGGAAGTAATTCTAAAGAAGGGAACTGCGCATGACATTTCGTCTCATGATGGTGTATAATTGTGCCAAGTTACATCAAAATCCCTCCATGCATGAAGAAGAAATGCTTCGGACAAAGTCATTCTTGTATCTGACCTTTGGCCTCTAAGTGTGACCTTGACCTTAGGCCTAGTGACCTGGATCTTGCACAGGACACTCCGACTCGTGGTGGTGAACTTTGTGCCAAGTTATATCAAAATCCCTCCATGCATGAAGACGAAATGCTCCAAAGAAATGCTTCGGACAAAGTCATTCTTGTATTTGACCTTTGGCCTCTAAGTGTGACCTTGACCTTAGGCCTAGTGACCTGGATCTTGCGCATGACACTCCGTCTCGTGGTGGTGAACATTTGTGCCAAGTTATATCAAAATCCCTCTATGCATGAAGTAGAAATGCTCCGGACAAGGTTTTTATTCTTGTATCATTTGACCTCTAAGTGTGACCTTGACCTTAGACCTAGGGACCTGGTTCTTGTGCACGACACTCCGCCTCGTGGTGGTAAACATTTGTGCCAAGATATATCAAAATCCCTCCATGCATGAAGAAGATATGCTCCGGACAATTTTTTTAAGAAAATATTATAAAGGGGAATAACACAAAAAAATAGGCAAGGTAGAGTTATTGTTCTTGCACATTGCACTTCCTCCCAATGTGTTCTATCAGTGTATGAAGTTTAAAGAAAATCCCTCCAGTACTTTTGGAGTTATTCTCCGGACAAAATTTTTTAAGAAAATATGATAAAGGGGAATAGCTCAAAAAATAGGCAAGGTAGAGTTATTGTTCTTGCACACTGCACTTCCTCCCAATGTGTTCTATCAGTGTATGAAGTTTGAAGAAAATCCCTCCAGTACTTTTGGAGTTATGCTCCGGACAAAGATCGTTGCGGACGCACGGACGGACGCACGCACGGACGAGAGCATTTCTAATACCCCCATCGCCTTTGGCGGGGGGATAAATAAGTGTTTAATACCAGGTACAGCATCGCTGATGTATAGAATCGACAAGTGTGTTGATTTCGGCCTGTATGGTGTTATGCCATTTCTGACTTGTGTTACTTCATTGACGTTCGACGGTGTAATAAGGGGACGTCTTACACGCTGGTTTAAATTATTCTACAGGTGTTCGATGGGGTCAGATCTGGGTGTTTGGCTGATCAGTCATTAATAAATGCAATGTTATTCGTCCTGAAGAAATTCACAGTATCTCTAGCTGCATGATGTGTGCCATTATTCTGTTAAAACTGAGTGATATTGGCATTATTTTGAAACAGTGGAATGACAAGCCTCACAAGAATCTCGTCTCGGCGGCGTTGGGCATTCAAATTCTGATCGAATACGACGAGAGGTGTACGATAACCATACAATGTACGCAATTCCTGCCGAGACCAAGACGGAACCTCCACCCCAAAACGATCTCGTTCAAGTACACAGCAGTCGGCATAATGTTCTACAGTATACTCGAACCCTGTTATCACTTCAGAACGCTATTCAAATGTTGCCTAACACAGACAACGTAAGGACGACGTCCATGTAGACCATCCTTGCGCAGACCAGTGCGTACAGTTTGATCAAATATTCGGCTGTTATTTGTAACAGGGGTATTAGCAGCAGTGGCAGTGGAAACGACTGTGTCTTTTCTTAATGACAACAAAGTCGATAAAATCAGACCGAAAGGTTTGATTTTATAAACACGGATTATACTGGTCCGAACATGCACTAGGAAATCGAGTTCAACGTTTTCTTTTTTTTGTGTGTAATGCGTACAATCCAGTTACTAATGGTTTCGTTTGACACATACTAGTAATCGTTCGCCCTAACATATGTAGGCCATTTGACATGTTGATATATTTTTATGATATCAAACAATATGTATGGAAATCGGAAGTTTCTATCTTTATTTTATGCTTACTAGGGTAATACTGAAAATGTCAGGGAGATATATTATGCCGAACTTTTTCTCAAAAAAAAACTCCCATAATTTCCTCCCTTTGTTTCCTTTGGACATACTGGCCACCCTATGGCATTTTAGCCTTACACACAAGCCATGTACAGCTAAACAATCATGTATAGAACAACCTAGCTATATTTTCAAAGAAACAATAGTAATGCTCGAGAAATGTTACCTTCGTTGCTTGTTTTTCTTCATAATTTTCAGCTCTTTACTACCATCGTTTCAAACTCCGCCTTCGTAAAAATATTGAACTGTTTCCTTTATCGGTGACGTCATATTTCGATATTACACTGGAAACCAAAAACAAAACATCCTCTACACTTTGAACAGCATAATAGGATTATTTCAAGTCCAAAGACGAAATGTCACCAGTAGCAGTGTCATATTTTAGTGTCCTCTAATGCCTTAAATAGATGATTAATGCAAATATGTTTTGAATAAGTAAATATCATTAGATATACCATGAAAACTTATTTTGAAAATAACTGCACAAAATACATTTATACAAAGACTAGTTCAAATTTATTCATTTTCCCTATGACAAGTATCAATGTAAACCACAAGCTGGTATGCAATTTTCACTGTTTGCCTTGTTCTCGGTGCTACCGAGGAATGGGATCTACTTTCCAGATTTTATTTATACCTAAATGCATTCCATGACAATCATTTGATAATGTAAATAATACATGTTAAAAACCATTCCTTTGTCTGACGATATCAAGATTTCTTACAATTTCTCAGCCTCTTTTCATATACCTGCCTTATAAGTAAATGCCTTTCAAAGAAAATTGCAATTAATCTTATCCAATGCAGAATATCATGATGGCTTTCTCGTGCACAGAAGAGAAGATGTTTTTTTTTAATACGGTCTTAACCCCTCAGTTTTAAAATCGGTATCTTAAACTAAGCAAAAGGATAGACAAATCCTAAACAGATGTCCTTATTTCTGCTAAATCTATTAATTCACTATCTAAACAAACAAGATAGCAAGGTAAAAACTGAAAACAATCCCTTCTTTAAAACCAAGTTATCATAAAAGGTTGACGATAATATTATACTTTTCATATTCTAGTTGTAACATGATAACTTCCCTTGTTAAAAATGTAAACTTAAAGCAGCATGCCTCCAGATCGTTCGACAACAAAAAATATTTTTTTTTAGATATCTTGAAATAAATGCTATATTTCTTAAGCAGGCTTTAAAACTTAATTACTGGCAAACTTTATGTTACGGAAACACATGAGGATTTGCTGTTTTACTACTTTTTGCGATGAAAATCGAAAAGCGTTTGTCACGCTTTTACTCCAGTTTATAAATATCTATATTTTGAAGTCATTATTCACTATTTCAGCTATAGCGCTATTGCTTACGACGACGGGAAAATGTCTTTATTGCCGCGGCGGTCCAGGGTTCGATTCCTGGCGCGGTCATATTTTTTTCTTGATTTGTAACTTTTAAAATATTTTAGAAACAAAAATTCATATTCTAATGTTCATAATATGATAAAACTTCAATTTGAAAGAAAGATTATTTTTAGCCAAATCTGAAGGCATGCTGCTTTAATACCAACCAAAAGTCTTGTACAAGCGTATGGGAACATAAAACTGTTGCTGGTCTCTCTTAACACTTCCTTCGTCTGATACTGACGAACGTGCAATATGGACCCCAGTCAATAAAAATATTTGTACATAAAATAATTTCAACTTTTATCACAATAATGTTTAAATAAAGCATTACCATAAATCATCGGCAAATTGAAACCGTGTTTAGAATTAAGAAGACGCATCACAATGAAAAATACTAGTACATATTCTGAAATTTTGCCGAATAAAATAATAAAATAAAGTGTCTTCACACCTACAAATGCACATAATGACAAATTTATTGTAACTGAACTACTTAAAATACTTTATTTTGCATAATAATAGTAGCGCTGTTGAGGCAAATGTAAACTTGTGTAACGTGTTAAAAGCACGGCACAATATCAGAGCAAGGCATGGATCTACAAATTCAAAATAAATAGAAAAAAAAAATACTCACCTATGTGATGTGACTTCTCGTTCGTCGTTCTACCCGTTTACCTTTTTGTTGACAGTACATAGGTAGTTTCTCAGAGTGTATCCGACGCAATCTTCTTTTCGGCCAACGTTGGCTTTGAGGAGTATTTGGAATCAAATAATTGCAAAAAAAAAAATTCTTTCGAATATCTAAGGCAGATTTCAACACAAGGTGATCTATTTTCCGTCGAGAAGATCTTGCTCAATAACTTATCGATACTACACATAAGACTAGTATTATTCCTATCAATGTTAATCCCGAGTGTCAAATACACATACCTGTTTATACTTTTATAAAATATATGCACGATATTTTCGTGCTGATAACTCGTATCATATCTATGGAACGCCTGAATAACCTAAATCTTGGATAGATATATTGAAATTCGTAGAGCACAGGAGCCCGTTTCACATTTGAGATTTGCAAAAATCTGTTTCACGAAACTTGTTTTAACTAGGTTCAAGCATAAGACAAGTCCTAACTTTAAGTAATGTCCGATCGTGACTTAGGATGAAACAAACTACATGTATGTCAACCGCCTATGTTTTATAGAAAGGGTATTTGTACTCGTGTACTCATTCATGTAGAAAATCACTAAACATAAAACTTGTCTGAAAAATTATCGAGCTGAGCGCTACTTCTGATAATTTTAAGACAAAATTGTGTAGAAATTGTAAAACATGAATTTTGAAGAAAGAACTCGTGCATGTATTAGCTTTTACAGTATATGATCAGTTCTGTCTGTATTTTTGTCAATTAGAAAACTTTGTCCATAGTATGCACGCTTAGAAACATTTTCACTGTTCCCTTATATTTTTTTTAATATGTAGGCGTGGCCTAACCCGAACTTGTAGAATTAATGCATAATTCAAGTAAATCCAATCACACTGGACCGGCTATCCTAACGCCTGCTGAACATGTACAAAAAACGCTGAAAAAAATACCCCGCTGTAGAGTTTTTCATTTATTTCTATTATTATTATTATCATTATTATTATTATTAATAATAATAATATTACTATTATTATATACCACTTTTATATAGCACTCTTTTCATATAAAACTAGAAATGTGTAACAGACACGGATGCCCCCGCAACATGAGAAAGGTCACAGGCATGGTACTGCTCACAAACAAAAAGAAGGATCCTTTGCCAGGGAGGTTGATCTTAAAAAATGTCCACACAAAAATCCTTACCAGGTAGAGATAGGTCAAAATACATCTCAAATTTGGATGTAACATGCATGTTGTACTACAGATAAGTGGTCTGAAATTTTTCCCTACGATCTGTAATAAAAATATTTACAATGTAAGCTATTTATAGTAACAACAAAGGGAAGTAGTTCTAAACTAGGGATCTGGTTCTTGCGCATGACATTCTGTCTCATGATGATGTACAATTGAGCCAACTTATAACAAAATCCCTCTATGCATGAAGAAAAAATACTCAGGACAAAGTCATTCTTGTATGTGATATTTGGCCTCTAAGTGTGACCTTTACCTTATACCTAGGGACCTGGTTTTTGCACATGACACATTGTCTATCCATGCTTATTATTTGTGTCAAATTGTTTTGAAATGACCATGCATGTCAAAGTTATGGACCGGACACGAAGACCACATTATCAGTATATATGTAGTGAACATTGGCTAAGTTCAACCAAGGACTGGTACCTTGACCTTAGACCTAGGGACCTGATTATTGCGCATGACACATTATCTCCCCATGCTTATCATTTTTGTGAAACTATTCTGAAATTGGACAATGCATGTTAAAGTTATGGCCCGGACACGAACACCACTCTTTCCCGAACAGTCTTTCTCTTTCCAGTAACGCACACACACAAACACACAAACACACGCACATAAACACACACACGGACAGGTGTAACACTATAGTGGAGTCTTCCTTCATCATCAAATCCTGGAAAGTCGTCGTATGGCTTATAATTGTGTCGGTGTGACCTTTAAACCAACAAAATCAAAAATATATCAAAATGGAGAATATGATATCCTTTTTAGTCAAACCTAGCACTTAAAACGAAAACACTTGCTACAAGATAATTCATCGGTTCAAAACTTAACTGCCATGAAACAAAGTGAAAACAGCTATGTTTACTTTTATTATGCAATGTAAGTCATAAATCAGAAATATGAAGGCATGATAAAGAAATCAGCTCCCTTAGAGCTCCATCACAGACATTTCATAGTATGTTAAACAAGAGGGTCATGATGACCCTGGATCGCTCACCTGAGTAATTTGAGCTACATGTTTCAAATGTCAAACTGATGATTTTTAGAATTTTTTTGGAAGATTTTCCGATGTACAATAAAGTTACCCCTGGGGCGGGGCCAATTTTACCCCGGGGGTCATGATTTGAACAAATTTTGTAGAAGTCTATAAGGCAATGCTACATATGAAATATCTAAGCTCTATGCCTTCTGGTTTATTTTTAGAAAAATTTTTAAGATTTTCCTGTGTAAAATCAAGTGACCCTGGGGCGAGTCAATTTTGACCCCAGGGGTCATGATTTGAAAAAATTTTGTAGAGGTCCACTAGGCAATGCTACATGTCATATATCTAAGCTCTAGGCCTTCTGGTTTATTTTTTTTTTAATTTTGAAGATTTTCCTATAGATATCTATGTACAATCAAGTGACCCCTGGGACGGGGTCAATTTTGACCCCAGGGTCATGATTTGAACAACTTTAGTAGAGGTCAACTAGGCAATGCTACATGTCAAATATCTAAGCTCTAGGGCTTCTGGTTTTTGAGAAGATGTTTTAAGATTTTCCTATGTAAAATCAAGTGACCCCTGGGGCGGAGTCAATTTTGATCCCGGGGTCATGATTTGAATAAATTTGGTAGAGGTCTGCTAGGCAATGCTTCACACCAAATATCTAAGCTCTAGAGCTTCTGGTTTTTGAGAAGAAGATTTTTAAAGTTTTTCCTTTCGGTTGCCATGGCAACCAGAGTTCTGCATAGAATTCAATTCTTTGAACAAGTTTTGTAGGGCTTCACCCAAGAAACATTCCTGTGAAGTTTGGATGAAATTGGCCTAGCGGTTTATGAGGAGATGTTGTTTAAAGTAAAAGTTTACGGACGGACGACGGACGCCGGACGGTGAGTGATCCTAAAAGCTCACCCTGAGCCTTTGGCTCTGGTGAGCTAAAAAACAAATAAAGCAGCTGCACTAGTACAAAATATGCATCATTACATGATTAGAAAAGCACTACTTTCAATACTGCGAATGGATTTATAGTGTCAGAGCAACAAAGGGGGATAAACAAAACAATGGATTCACTAATACTTTCTACTGTGTGAATATAATATCCAAACCTATGACAAATATATGAAACTAGTTGTGTTTCCATAGGTCACAGCCTTTCACCCCACCCCCAACCCCACCCACCCACACACTCCTGTCACTGTACATATACTTTTTGAGATATGTGCAACACAACTTTTATGCCTTTTCATGCATACTTTTTACTAAGTCAAGGGCCATAACTCTGGTCTGACTGAGTGATATCTCTAACAAAACCCCAGATGCACAACTTCACAGGCTGAATAATATTCTTGTAATGTTTCATAATACTGGGTCAAAATATTTTTAGATACATGCGACACAAACTTAGGCCCTCTTTATGCGTATTGTGATTAAGTCAAGGGCCATATTTCTGGTCGGACTGTGTGAGATTCAAATTAAAATCCCTGGTGCATTGCTTCCCGTGCTGAATAACAATCCTGTGAGGTTTGATGACTCAGTCAAATACTTTTTGAGATATGAACGACACAAACTCGGACGGACGGACGGACGGACAACAAGCGGACAAGGGCAACTCTAAGTCCCACTAAAATATTGTTTGTGGGTAGAGGGGTGGGGCTCAAAAATACCGACATTTTTTGTTGGGTTTAACGTCGCACCAACACAATGGCGGCCTTCCAGCTTTGGTGGTGGAGGAAGACCCCAGTTGCCCCTCCATACATTATTTCATCACGAACTGGCACCTGGGTAGACCCTTAACCCCTTGGTCACGGAGATCTCGACCCCCCCCTCCTCCCTCCCCTCCCCCGTGACAGCCAGATTATTAACAAGATTATGGCCTTTAAAAGTGCTCCGATTTGGAGACATATGAGTAATATAGACAGAAGAGAAACACACTAATCTAATAATCTTATTGTGTTTTATCTGCTTTGACCTTGTGACTTATTTTACATCAAGATAGCCCATTATCATCTCGTTTGTAAACTTTCTGACCAAGTTTTATCAAGATTGTCTCAAGTGTTAAAAGTATTACTGCCACATATCAAGCACAAGAGTCTGTGCTTATGAGAGCTAGATACTGTCGACTTTTAATATTTGGAAGTATTTTCAGATATGTTGGACGCGTTTGTTGTGTAACTGCTGCGATCCCAAATTTCACTACTTTAGTGCCAGTACCCAGACAAGAATATGTCAAACTGTAAACAATCATTGCAAAAACGTTAGAAAATATATATTGGGGTATTTGTCAAGTGCAAAAATAGTATGTCTAATTACTCGTTTTCATTAAAACAAGAGAGTCAAGAAGGCCCTAGATCGGTCACCTGAGTTACAACTTTTGCTTGAACAGTTTTGGTAGATGGTTATGTGGGAAAATGTCTGTGAATTATTTTAAAGTAGTGCCAGTGTTTTCTGACAAAAATTTTGTAACAAGTTTCTACTAATTAAATGCGGACGTGTAATATGTTTGGGTGTGTGTGTGCGTGCGTGTTCAATATTTCGATTTTGGGGTTGGGTGTAAGAACTTGGGGGAATGATGACATAGGATACTAAACAAGAAGTTTCCACTACATACATACATTGGAAAGTGACCACACACCCTGGCGGACATGTTATTTTTTTTTTTTTTTTTATTTAACGAAACAGAATATTTTGTATAATCTTCGGGCCGCCAAAGAAAATGTTGAATATACTTGCCAGCAGTTTCTGACAATTAGATTTTCACATTTTCCACTATATACGTATAATATATATATAGGGAAAAATAACCATGCTTCATGAAGCCCTTTTTTACCAATCGGAAGTATTTGAATAATTTTCATGCAGGGTAAAATTATTTCAAAATTGGGTGTACTGTTTCTGACAAGAAAAGTTTTAAATTTTCCACCATATACATATAGGTAAAAGTGACCACGCCCTCTGGTGGCCATGTTTTTCACAAATCGAAAAAAATTAACCAATCTTGGTGAAACGTCACACAAGGACCATCTGTGTGAAATTAATTTTAAAATCGCGCCAGTTGTTTTTAAGGTTCCACTATATTCATACAAGGAAAAGTGACCACGCCTTCTTACGGCTATGTTTGATTTTTTTTTTTTTTTTTTTTAGACGAATCAAAATAATTTGAACAATCTTGGTAGAGGGTTACACATTTGTGTGGAATTATTTCAAAATCAGACCAGAGGTTTAGGAGATATCTTTTGAAGATTTTTCTATTTTAGTTATGGCCAAATTTCATCATCTTCCACTACACGGTTTCAGAGATGTCGTTTGAAGAAGTGTGGACGGCGAACGGACGACGTACGGAAGGACGCCCGGCTTTGTAAAATAATAGGCAACTGTATAACTTATCATCCAATCAAAAGCCAGGAATTTTCAGAATTTTGACTCACGCAGTACTCATTAAACGAATCCAATAAGTAGATCTGTTGGTGAAAATATGTGAGTTGCTATTGGTTACCTAAAGTTTTACATGTTAAACTGTAACAAGAGGGCCATGATGGCCCTATATCGCTCACCAGTGTTGATCTGGCCTACTGACCAAGTTTTTGATCCCACATAACCCAGTTTCAAACTTGACCTAGAGATCAACAGGAAAAACATTCTGACCATGTTTCATAAAGATAAGGTCACAAATGTGGCCTCTAGTGTTAACAAGCTTTTCCTTTGATTTGAACGGGTGATCTAGTTTTTGACCCTACATAACCCAGATTCAAACTTGACCTAGAGGTCATCAAAAAAAACATTCTGACCAATTGTCATGAGTTTCAAATTTAAATTGTGGTCGCTAGAGTGTTGACAAGATTTTCCTTTGATCTAGCTTAGTGATCTAGTTTTTTACCCCAAAACTTGACCTAGAGATTATCAATACAAACATTCTGATTAAGTTTCATAAAGATAAGATCATAACTGTGGCCTCCAGAGTGTTAGCAAGTTTTTCCTTTGATTAGAACGGGTGACCTAGTTTTTGACCCCACATGACCCATATTCAAACATGACCTAGAGGTCATCAATGCAGATATTCTGACTAATTCTCATGAGGTTCAGACTTAAACCGTGGACTCTAGGGTGTTGATAAGAGTTTCCTTTGATCTTGCCTACTGACCTAGTTTTTAATCCCACATGATCCAGTTTCAAACTTTCTGACCAAGTTTCATAAGGATTGGGTCACAATTGTGTTCTTTAGAGTGTTCACAAGCTTTTCCTTTGATTTGACTGAGTGACCTAGTTTTTAACCCCACATGACTTCATTTCAAGCTTAACCTAGAAAACAACCATTCAGTCATTCTGGCTAATTATCATGAGGTTCAAACTTAAATTGTGGTATCTAGAATGTGAACAAATTTTTCATTTGATCTGACCGAGTAACCTAGTTTTTGTCCCCTAATGACCCAGTTTCAATATTGACATAGAAATCAATAAGACAAACATTCTGACAAAGTTTCATAACGATTGAGTCAAAACTGTGGTCTCTAGAGTGTTCACAAGCTTTTCCTCTGATCTGACCTACTGACCTTATTTCTGATCCCACATAACCCAGCTTCAAGATAAATATTTTGACCTAGTTTCATAAAGATAAAGTCAAAACTGAGCCGTCTAGAGTGTTCGCAAGTTTTTTCCTTTGATTTGGATGGGGGACCTAGCTTTCTGACCCCAGATGATCCAGTCTGATTAATTCTTATGAGTTTTAAACTTAAACTATGGTCTCTAAAGTGTTACCAAGATTTTTCTTTGATCTGGTCTAGTGACCTAGTTCTTGACCCCACATAACCCAGTTTCAAACTTGACTTAGAAATCATCAAGACAAACATTCTGACCAAGTTTCATAAAGATAGGGACACAACTGATGCCTCTAGGGTGTTAGCAAGGTTTTACTTTGATTTAAACGAGTGACCTAGTTTCTGACCCCACATAACCCAGATTTAAAGACCTAGAGATCATCAAGACATTCAACATTCTGACTAATTCTCATGAGTTTCAGATTTAAATTGTGGTCTCTAGAGTGCCGACAAGATTTTCCTTTGATTTGTTCGAGTGACCTAGTTTGTGACCTCACATGACCAGATTCGAACTTGATCTAGAGATCATCAAGACAAATATTCTAAACAAGTTTCATAAAAATTGAATCACAACTGTTGCCTCTAGAGGGTTTACAATCTTTTCCTCAGATCTGGTCTACTGACCTAGTTTTTGACTCCACATGACCCATTTTCGAACTTGACCTAGAGATCATCAAGACAAACATTATGACCAGGTTTCATAAATATTGGGTCGCAGCTGTGGCCTCTAGAGTGTTCACAAGGCAAATGTTGACGGACGACGCACGACGGACGCCGGACAATGACCGGTCACAATACCTCACCTTGAGCATTTCGTGCTCTGGTGAGCTAAAAAGGTTATAATTAACTTATTGACTTTCTAAATGAGTAAGTTATTGCTATCACACCGCTACGCTACGATACTGCCGAACTCAATATCATTAGGGCAATAAATGATCAATAATCTAAACTTCCTTTTTTATCTAAAACAAAACTCGCACTTACGACCGCTTTAACAGTATTATAAAATTCAAATATTACTTATAATCACCCACTAAGTGATCTACTTAATCGATTAATTTAATATGTATAAAATATATATACTATGTAACCTGGCATAATAAACCAATAAGTGAGTCAAAACAATTGAAAATACTTGATTCCTTACAGTTAAACTGTAAATCGTTTTATCAATATCGTTCATAGTAATAATAACGTAAGACTTGAAAAAGATCCATGCAGTGCAGAGGTTACGTAATGGTGACATGAAAATATAATCTACTTTTAACCTGGAAATCCCTAATAAACTTCCGATTCACAATCAGTACATATACTACATACGCAGTACTTAAATTTATGAATTCATTTATTACTTCCCGGTAGAAAGGTAGATATTTAAAATTTTGTTGAATTATTACGTTATATCAATCATAAACTCAATTCGTGTATTTGAATTCTTTCCATAACTAGTTTGTTCTCCGCAAGTTCCCAGGTCAATTCTACGAGAAGAAAAAAAGGAACACTCGCCTCGTCGGATCGAATTGGACCAACATCTTCTGCTCAACGCAATCGGCGAAATAAAAAAAAACTGCTAAAGTGAACAAAATTAGTACTTAATCATCTTTTACAAATAATTGTCATTTTAACATCAAACGTAGCAATTGTCCTACAGTTTAGCAACTTAGTTGATACAAAATAACAAGTCGTAATTTATTTTTAGGTGATAGATTTCCTCTAAATAGTGTTTGTCCTGGTCTTAAAGATGGACCATATCTTCCAAAGTTATTTACATGGTTGTATTTTTTTAGCAATAAACGCTTTCAAAATTAAGTAATTAAGCAAAATAAAGCTAATCAAAATATTCTTGCTCGGTCATTTAAATGTTACCTTCGATCAAGTTTGATCGCCGATTAGCAACTTGCATACAACGTGTTATCGCCGTATGACACTGTCTTTTTCTCGTCTTTTATCAACCTCTATCTGAAACGTAGTATATGAGGTAGTGGAAAATCCACTTGGAAAATCCTTAGGTTGGAAAATCCACCCAGAAGTACGTTGGAAAATCCATTAGCAAGAGGGAGAAGCAATCGACCGTGTAATATATAGGCTTAACATTTGAAGCGTTATGGTTACCTGCTGATATCAGTAGTTATTTACATGGAAAAAAAATAAAGACGCGTATTCACAAACAAATGATCTCAAAATGGATAGGCATTTAATACACTGCTTCGATTATTTTACTGCAAAAGCACTCGTGTTTTTCGCGTTCTTTCCCTATGGACTTTCTCCCATTAAAGCTGAAACATTTGCATGTGGACAGGATATATGTAATAAAGGTTACACTGTTTGTATATCTCCACCACTCGTTTTGACTCAGCCAGATTCATATTGCATACCGTGTGAAAAGTTTGAAGGAACTTGTGGCACCGCAGACCAACAAAATGGCTGCCATCTTTATTGCAGGGGTAAGAATATTTCTTCAACCTGAATAAAAATAAAGCCCGCCCGCCCGCTTAGCTCAGTAGGGAGAGCGCAGAGAGCCCTGGGCGAGGCGTATTGTGTCTAAAATAATTCGTCCTTCACCACTTATTAATGTGGAGAAGTTGACAGTAACTTGCGGAGAACATCTTTGTACTGGTACAGAATCCAGGATCATTGGTTAGGTTAACTGCCCGCCGTTACATAACTGAAATACTGTTAAAAAACGGCGTTTAACTTAAAACGAACAAATAATAAAATCACACTTCATGAATCCTCTGTCAACTTGTCGTGGTTAATATATGTTTTTAAAGATTTATATTAATTCTCGATATGCAGTCTATGCTGGTCAAAGACTATAAGCCTAAGAAAACTAAACTGTAAAATGCATTACGTATTTAACCTACCTAATTATGTTTAAACGTTTGCTGGGTTCGCGGTGCAAATAATTCGACTTTGCTCTACATCTTTCAATTGGGACACTTAAAATAAATGCTGGGGTGTTTTTGTAAACCAGCATGGGCCTCATTGTAACCTCCCTAGCCCATGATCGTTAAATTTCAAAACTCATAATTTATGCTCAGTAGGTCTACCTCAAATGTTATGTAAATCTCTAAAAAGATCCTTAGGGTTCAAGCAAACTAACTGCAAACTCGATTTGATAGAGTCTGCTCAAGAGAGGTAATGAAATATGCAACGACCTGCATGTCCCCTTTCACCCCTCCCATTCCCCCCCCCCCCCCCCCCCCCCCCCCCCCCCCGCCCCCACCCCACAACCTACCCCCTCTAGTGGAACTCTGAACATACATATATTTAAATGGACTACGTGATCCCAAAGGACCAGAAAATATGACAACACTATCAAGATTTGTTTAAAGGAACGTTTTCAAGAAAACAATCTGTGCATGTGTTGCATATTTCGAGCATCTTTTTTTATTTCGTTTACATTCATTGTGTAAATAATTCATGTAACGAAATATCTTTCAGGTTTGGTTATGAAAGAGGTGAGAACGGAAAATACAAAAATACAGAACCTTGAACAAGAAAAGTCCGTGCTTGAAAAAGTAAACAAAAGTAGGTATAATACTAAATTTTAAACAAGATAAACTCGCATAAACTGAGAACTAACTTAGCTTGATCTAAAAAACCGAAGATATTTGAACCGCACCATGAGAAAACCGACATAGTGGCTTTGCGACCAGCATGGATCCAGACCAGCATGCGCATTTGCGCAGTCTGGTCAGGATCCATGCTGTTCGCTTTCAAAGCCTATTGCAGTTAGAGAAACCATTAGCGAACAGCATGGATCCTGACCAGACTGCGCGGATGCGCAGGCTGGTCTGGATCCATGCTGGTTGCAAAGTCACTATGTTTGTTTTCTCATGGCGCGGCTCATTTAAAAGTTGAATCACCATTCCTTATTAAAAATTGCTTCATATCTTTTCATTTTGAACAGAACATTTATTAATAGTAACAACATTACATTACAGATTTAAAAGTTGGACTGATAGTATCTGTGTGTTTCGCCGTGGTATTGCTAATAGGAACACTTGTCCTAATTGGGCTGTATGTACGTAGACGTGCAAAATGTAGTCAAGGAAACGTGAGCGATGAACAGCAATCTTTAAGGTATATATTTTAAGGAGCGAGATCGTTTGCTTAATATTTTTACATTTAATTCATAACATTTTAAATAAGATTAAGTAACGAAATGTTTTCTTTGTTAAGCATAATTTTATTTCGAGAAGCAATCAGTCAATAGACAATTTGAAAAAGAAAATTCTTTCGAAGCTTCTCATGGTCACCTGGTATAAGGGTATAAACAGATTCTCAAAGAAGCTTATAAACATCCGGTACTGGTATATTCTCGGATTTATTTTCAGTTCTTGTGATTCTGCAGCAACAGTTTTATTGCCACCAAGCTCTGACCCGAGTACAACGAGTATAAACACTGAGAAAGAGAAACATGGGGACAGTATAGAAGAAAAGAAAGACACTAATAAAGATACAGAAAACGATAGCAGGAAAGACGTACAGAATGGTTGCTATGGTGATGATAAACTGCATAACGTTAATCCCGTGCAGCCCGAGAACAACTTCGAAATGGCCTTTAACTGATAACCATGCTGGAAATCTTTAACTCATTTAATGATTTACATCAAACGAACGATGTCCAACACGAGATACGGATATCAGTAAAGTTCATTTTCATTTGTGTTACTGATTCAAATCAGAGTTATAATGAACATGTCCATGTCCATGATTTTCCAGAATCTTCCAAATTATAAATGACACGGTGTGCGGCAACAATTTCAGAATAAACGCACTGCAGTTGTAGAATCCCAGCTCGTTTAATTCAATAAAGAAAGACGCTATCTATCGTTTACTGTCACACCCCTCTTTTTGAGAGTTATGGACAGGAATGCGTGTCACGATTACTTGACGGAGACAATAAGGATGCATAAGGCGGATAATCCTAACAGGAGGCTGAAGATAAGGGACGCTGCAAAACTCTAACTCGTTAAACCAGTCAAAGTGAATCTCGCCTCAATTTCATTAAAAAGTGAATAAAAAAACATTGGTTACATGACTGAAGTTTTGTTCGTCCGAGGGCTGTGTGTAGTGTATATGTGTGCTTTTTGGTGTGTGAGGTTTTGGAAGTTTTACTTCTCAATTTGTATTGACTTAGATATTGTATCATTTATCACAGTGTGTATATAAGTATTGGGAATGATTGCTGTAATCTATATCATGTATACGTCGTCTGTAACGTTTCGTGATGCACTGTATATACATGCAAGAGTAAAAAATACAACATAGCTGCGTAAATGACCCTCCACTCTACTTTTATAAACCTTCAGCAACCTTTCTCTATCTCGGACCCTCGACTCTGGTTTAGAACATTAGTTAATATTTTCCGTATCAGCCCTTTGACTCTGTTTTATAACCTTTAAGTAACCTTTCCCGTACGAGTTCTGAAGCAATAGGGTGATCAGTATGCACTCGAATTATCTTCAATATGCAGATAAGATGCGAGGACGTCTAATATTTATATGAAAGTGAAAGGTCAAGAATTTTTGGTATTTACCTTTCTTATTGGGAAAAACCACCATGTCATTTTAGTAATAATAACAATTACGTATTTAACTTTGTATATTTGCATTTGATCAGATGATAACGAGATTGTCGGACTGTTTACAAAAGAAACGTGACAATATAGGCCTATCCAGTTCACTGTACCTTTATTTCTACCGTCATAATTTAAGTCGATGTCAATAACTACAACAGCCACGTCCACTAAACTGCACGGCATTAAATCTTCCTCATTGAGTGTACGCAAGCATTGAATGTACACTATTAAACCTATGTTAAAGCTAACTCTAACCTTTAGTCAGTATATAGTAAACTCAATACGTGCATACATCCAATAGGGGAGATTTAATGTTGACGCTAAACTGTATCCATGATGCAGTTGAATGAAGCATATGAACAATTTCAGGTTTCTTAAAATACAGGACCTATTAAATCGCTCATCATTCAATAAATCAGAACTGTTCGCAAAAAAAAAACAAGAGGGCCATGATGGCCCTATATCGCTCACCTGAGTTTAGTTGCTTGCTTAAACAGTTAAAAATTCTATTAAGTAAATACAGGCAGGTACTCTGCGTCGAGGTGGGAGTGGCGTGGGGCGGCAGGGGGTGAACGTGGGGTAAGACATTAGGGGAATGATGTGATGTGACAATATATCAACATGAAGATTCTTTAAAGTTTCCACTACATTAATAAGGCGTAAAGTGAGGCAATGCTTTTTAATGAAACAGAATACCTAGAAATGGTTTCGCGCTATTTAAGTTAGCGACTTCCGCGGCTGATGTGTATCCGCGTAGTTTTGCAGCCGCGAACCAGTTAGCTACCTAGAAAACGCGAAAGTTTGTAGTTTTCATTGTACATGACAATAATGCTATGATTTGCCGTTTAATTCTAAGCCGGTAATAGAAATCTGCTTGGCATCTGAAAAGATTGACATGATAGTTTTATTAATTGAAATGTTTTATAATGAGGAAAGCTTTTGTTATAGAATATTTATATTATATTATAATGATATCACGGATCAAGTAATTTAAGCAAAAATGTGATATAAGCAAATACATCGTATAATGGGACAATATGCAAACATTTTATTTTAGCGAAAATTGGTAATTATGTGAAACACTGACAATAGTGATGTATTTGTTTGAGCCTGTTATTTTAATCCCCTTGGCTTTGTCACCGTATCAAACAATAAATCTATTGTTAAAACACTGCTACACTAAAACATTGCTCAGCCATGGTCCAGTTATCACAGACAATAATGCTTAGGTTTGTTTGATCAAAACTGATTACAAAAAAAATCCGTACAGACATAATTATTGATCTGCTTTCCTTTTCTTATGCTATACAGTGATTTGTGATTACAAATGGTATAATGTGTAACGTGGAATCCACTATGATCTCAAAGTAGGGTAAATTGAAAATGTGTTAAGGATAAGTGACCAATTACTAGTATTTATGTGCAGCCCTACTTGTAATTTTACCTGCGACCGTTTGTTATGTGCTTAAGCTATTAAGTTTTAGCGTATTTCGCGACAGACGTATTCCGCGAATCTTTGTAGCCGCTAAATCGTCTGTCGTCATAAAAACGCGAAATATAGTTTTCGCGAACGTTTCTAGGTTTACAGTAATGTGAACAGTCTTTGTAAAGGGCCACCCAAGAAACATTTGTGTAAAATTATTTCAAAATTGGACCTGCTCCTTCTGACAATAATATTAATTCATTTTCCTAAGTTTCCAACATATACATGTAGGGGGAAATGGCCACATTCCCTGGCGGCCATGTTTTTTGACGAATCAAAATAATTTGAACAATCTTGGTAGAAGGTCATACAAGGACCATTTGTCGAGGGCTCAACGCGAAACTAGTCTATCTGCTTCTATTTTTATATACACTTAGACTAGTTTCGCGTTGAGCCCTCGTGTGAAATTATTTTTAAATCGGGTCAGCCGTTTCATATATGAGGATTTTTTAAGTTTCCACTATATACATATAGGGAAGAGTGACCACGCCCTCTGGAAATTATTCTGCAAAGTCCGACAGTCCTAGCCAAAGTATTCTTATTCAAAATCATTTGAACCCTCAACGTCAATATGGCTTTTCACCTTTATTGGTTATCTACTAATCACAGGCGTTCGTGATATGAAGTTTGACTGTACTTGGCGAAAACAATCGTGCACCGTTTTCGATCACTTGGGGATCGACCTCGTGACCACCGAAACAATAGGGTAATTTTCCTGGATGGCCCATGCATTCCCTTGCCACTGGTTTGCAGCTTTTTTTTCTTTCAGTCACTCACCTGTTAAACTTACCCTTGGAATCAAGATAAATATTCTGACCAAGTTTCATGAAGATAGGGTTATAAATGTGGCCTCTACAATGTTAACAAGCTTTTCCTTTGAGTGGTGACCCAGTTTTTGACCAAACATGACCCGGTTTCGAACTTAGCCTAGGAATCATCAAGATAAACATTCTTAACAAGTTTCATGAAGATAGGGTCATAAATATGGCCTCAAGTGTTAACAATCTTTCCCTTTGATTAGCGCATGTGACATAATTTTTGACCCTAGAGGACCCAGTTTTGAATCTGGCCTTGGAATCATCAACATCAACATTCTGACCAAGATTCATGAAGATACCAAGTGTCATAAATGTGGCCTTTATGGTGTTAACAAGCTTTTCCTTTGATTTGACCTGGTAACCTAGTTTTTGACCCCACATGACCCAACTTGGCCTACAGATCATCAAGATAAACGTTCTGTGCAAAGTTGTATCAAATCGAAGCATAAATGAAACCCTATATGGCTGAAAGGGCCAGAATAGAAAATGTTGCCCCTTTCAGAGGCAGTTACTCTAGAACCCATGATGGAATCTAGCCAGTTTTCGAAAGGAACCAAGATCTTATTGCGACTTAAGTTGTATGTAATGTGGTTAAAATCGAATGTAAAATGTCACTTCTAACGCGTTCACAAGGTAAAAATTAACAAATTTTTTTTTTTTCAGGGGTCAATCAGGAGCTGAACTCCTGAACCTATGACTGGATCTGACGGATTCATCATGAAATCCAAGATCTATTGTTGTAAAGATATTCTGCAAGTTTGTATCAAATCAAACCATAAATGAAGTCTCTATATGGCTGCAAAAGCCAAAATAGAAAATTCTGGCCCTTTAAGGGCCAATAACTCTGGAACTCATGACGGAATCTGGCCAGTCTTCGAAAGGACCACCGAGATATTATGCCAACACAAGCTGTGCGCAAGTTTGATTAAAGTCAGTTGCAAAATGTGGTCTATATCGTGTTCACAAGCCTAAATAGCAAATTTTGGCCCTTTAAGGGGCCATAACTCTAGGAACCCATGAAGGTATCTAGCCAGTTTTCTACAGGAACCGAGATATTATGCTAATACAAGTTGTGTGCAAGTTTGATTAAAATCGGTTACAAAATGTGGTCTCTTATCGTGTTCACAAGAAATTGTCGATGGACGAAGGGCGTTCACAAAAGCTCACCTTTTCACTACAGGTGAGCTAAAACACAGCGATAAGAGGCAAGTGATGAGAAGTCAGTGACCTGAACCAATCTGGCGCATTGGTCTGCAACAACAACGTTTACCGCTGTATGCTATAAATTCTCTAGTAACTGGTCTGAAAACAGGTAGTCTAATCATCCTATGAAGTTTCAACATTCTGGGTCTAGTGGTTCTTGTTACTGATCGGAAAGACTTTCCATGTTCAGGCCCCTATGACCTTAACCTTTGCCTGAGTGACCCCAAAATCAATAGGGGTCATCTACTCTGAAAGACCTATCAGCCTTTGAAATCTGAACGTTCTGGGTCAAGCAGTTCTAAAGTTATTGACCGGAAATGGTTTTCCATGTTGAGGCCCATGACCTTGATCTCTAATAGAGTGACCGAAAAACACATTGGGGGTCGCCTACTCCGTCAGACCTACCGCCCTACGAAGTTTCATGGTTCTAGGTCAAATGGTTCTCCAGTTATTGATCTGAAATAAAGTGTGACGGACAGACAAGGTAAAAACAATATCTCCCCCATTTTGGAGACATAAATATATCGTTTTGATGATATACTCCTAAACCTCAAGGGCTTCACAAACAAATTTTTTGAAGAGTTTCACCTTTCTGGTCCCTGTGTAGTGTTTGTAATCATGCTTAGTTACAGACAAGTTTGGTGAAGATCAGTCAATTTGTTCAAGAGAAGTTCATTGCAGGTATACAGTATTTATACCTCTTGCACATTTGTGCAGTAGAGTGAAACATCGTTTTACCATTTAACAGGATGCAACAGACTGAACTATGCATAAAGCAATTCATACGTTTATAAAAAGGGTCCGATATTTTAAACTTTAGAATCCACTTTGGTGCATTCGAGTGTAACTGTTTTACACCAACTCAAGAAGTTAAAATACCAAATTCACTGAAAACTGTAAGGCCCATGCAGAATCTTAGTTCGATTTTCTTTTTTTTAGCTTTGCGTGGAGAACCAATACCATTTGAGCCGCGCCATGAGAAAACCAACATAGTGACTTTGCGGCCAGCATGGATCCAGACCAGCCTTCGCATCTGTGCAGTCTGGTCAGGATCCATGCTGTTTGCTAACGGTTTCTCTAATTGCAATAGACTTAGAAAGCTAACAGCATGGATCCTGACCAGACTGAGCGGATGCCACTATGCTGGTTTTATCATGGCGCGGCTCATTTTAACAAACTTTGCAACATAAACAGATGCGCTTATTTCCAGCTTTATCTCGAAGCTTTTTATTATAAAATTTCAACAACACTGTAAATACTATAAAAACTTTTATTAGCTCATACAAAAAAAAGAGAAAAGCATCACAATGAAATAATGACAGGATGGATTTGTAAATAAATAAATCGTGACAAAAATAATCCGAACACATTATTTGTATTCCAGCATTACAGCACATTTAATTTTATAAGTGATAAATACCCTTCAAAATGTAGATCTATTTACTCCAGATGACTTAAAACTGTCAGTAAAGTACTTAAAGATTCTCCCAGACATATTTGACATTCTCTGAATATAGACAGTTTGCATATATAGACTGTCTAGAAAATTGTGATTCAATTATTTTAAAATGCATTTAGCACTTAGTATCATTTAAATAAGTAAATTCAAACAGACATGGCAGCCATTCAACTGACAGCCCAAAATAGCGCTTATCACTTCTTAATGCTCACCGATGACAAAACAGTACAAATATATATCAAATATTGTTATATCCAAACATATATATTTTGATGTTGTTTTTTTTTTCACTCACAAAAGAATGACATTATATGAGAAGTCTTAGACCTTATACACAGATAAACAAACTGAATTATCAATCTCATCCTATCTACCAATATTACTGCCCAAGACTTCATATTTGCAAATTTCTTCAATGAATTTTTTAGAGTATTTTTATGACAAAACTACAATTTACTGTGTTACTGATTGAAGTTCCGTTATTTTCACTCTCATATCTCAACACATTGCTTTGTGTACTTCTTTATCCGAGTACCATTTCATGTCTGAATTCTATAAATATGCATTTTTATTGGCCTTCTTTTACTCATTTGTTCGAAAAAAAATTCTACTATCAACATAAGCCGACTATTCATTAATTAAAGTTATAATTGTCCAGATCTGAGTGCCTGCTGATAAGCACTGCCTTGTTTCTGTTCCTGCGCTAATTTGATCATATCGTCGATCCTGAGGATGGTAATAGCGGCTTCGGTGGCAAACTTCAGGGATTTTATCTTTGAGATGGCTGGTTCTAGGACACCGGCTTTCTTGTTATCTCTGACGACTCCCTTGTACAAGTCCAGTCCAACCCTACAAAAGGAACAGCGTATATATTGTGAGAAAACTCAAAACTGGAATTTTCAGGTTTAAAAATAATAATTTCCAAACCAATAAACTTTTGTCCCCATGAAAAAGTACGGTAGTTTTGCAAGTTTCTGCCAACAAAAATTAAACAAGAGGACCATGATGGTCCTGAATCGCTCACCTCTTCCCACATGACCCAGTTTTGAGTATGACGTTGTTTTTTTTTATTATTTGACATAGTGACCTAGTTTTTGAGCTCATGTGACCCAGTTTTGAACTTGACCTAGATATTATCAAGATAAAAATTCTGACCAATTTTCAAGAAGATCCATTGAAAAATATGGTCTCTAGAGAGGTCACAAGGTTTTTCTATTATTTGACCTATTAACCTAGTTTTCAAAGGTACGTGACCCTGTTTTGAATTTTATCTAGATATCATCAAGGTGAACATTATCACTAATTTTCATGAAGATCTCATGAAAAATATGGCCTCTAGAGAGGTCACAAGGTTTTTCAATTTTTATACCTACTGGCCTAGTTTTTGAAAGCACGTGACCCAGTTTTGAAAGTGACCTAGATATCATCAAGGTGAACATTCAGATCAATTTTCATGAAGATCCATTGAAAAATATGGCCTCTAGAGAGGTCAAAAGATTTTAATAATTCTAGACCTACTGACCTAGTTTTTGACCGCAGTTGACCCAGTTTCAAACTTGACCTAGATATCATCAAGATGAACATTCAGACCAACTTTCATACAGATCCCATGAAAAGTATGGCCTCTAGAGAGGTCACAAGGTTTTTTTATTATTTGACCTACTGACCTATTTTTTAAGGCACATGAACCAGTTTCAAACTTGACCTAGATATCATCAAGGTGAACATTCAGATCAATTTTCATGAAGATCCATTGAAAAATATGGCCTCTAGAGAGGTCAAAAGATTTTATTAATTTTAGACCTACTGACCTAGTTTTTGACTGCACATGACCCTGTTTCGAACTTGACCTAGATATCATCAAGATGAACATTCAGACCAACTTTCATACAGATCCCATGAAAAATATGGCCTTTAGAGAGGTCACAAGGTTTTTCTATTATTTGACCTACTGACCTAGTTTTTGATGGCACGTGAGCCACTTTCGAAACTGACCTAGATATCATCAAGTTGAACATTCAGACCAACTTTCATACAGATCCTGTGTAAAAAATATGGCCTCCAGAGAGGTCACAAGGTTTTTCTATTATTTGATCTACTGACCTAGTTTTTGAAGGCATGTGACCCACTTTCGAACTTGACCTAGATATCATCAAGGTGAACATTCTGACCAATTTTCATGAAGATCTCATGAAATATATGGCCTCTAGAGAGGTCACAAGGTTTTTCTATTATTTGACCTACTGACCTAGTTTTTGAAGGCACGTGACCCACTTTCGAATTTGACCTTGATATCATCAAGGTGAACATTCTGACCAATTTTCATGAAGATCTCATGAAATATATGGCCTCTAGAGAGGTCACAAGGTTTTTCTATTTTTAGACCTACTGACCTAGTTTTTGACCGCACGTGACCCAGTTTCGAACTTGATCTAGATATCATCAAGTTGAACATTCAGACCAACTTTCATACAGATCCCATGAAAAATATGGCCTCCAGAGAGGTCACAAGGTTTTTCTATTATTTGACCTACTGACCTAGTTTTTGAATGCACGTGACCCACTTTCGAACTTGACCTAGATATCACCAAGGTGAACATTCTGACCAATTTTCATGAAGATCTCATGAAATATATGGCCTCTAGAGAGGTCACAAGGTTTTTCTATTTTTAGACCTACTGACCTAGTTTTTGACCGCACATGACCCAGTTTCGAACTTGACCTAGATATCATCAAGATGAACATTCAGACCAACTTTGATACAGATCCCATGAAACATGTGGCCTTTAGAGAGGTCACAAGGTTTTTCTATTATTTGACCTACTGACCTAGTTTTTGATGGCACGTGACCCAGTTTCGAACTTGACCTAGATATCATCAAGATGAACGTTCTGACCAATTTTCATGAAGATCTTATGAAATATATGGCCTCTAGAGAGGTCACAAGGTTTTTCTATTTTTAGACCTACTGACCTAGTTTTTGACGGCACGTAACCCAGTTTCGAACTTGACCTAGATATCATCAAGGTGAACATTCTGACCAATTTTCATGAAGATCTTTTGAAATATATGGCCTCTAGAGAGGTCACAAGGTTTTTCTATTTTTAGACCTACTGACCTAGTTTTTGAAGGCACTTGACCCAGTTTCGAACTTGACCTAGATATCATCAAGATGAACATTCTGACCAACTTTCATAAAGATCCCATGAAAAATGTGACCTCTAGAGTGGTCACAAGCAAAAGTTTACGCACGCACGCACGCACGCACGGACACCGCGCGATCACAAAAGCTCACCTTGTCATTTTGTGACAGGTGAGCTAAAAATGTCGCACTACGTGTACGTAGAGCTCACTTACAGCATTTATATTACATTACTAGAGAACCAAACTCTTTGATAGGCCTCTTGCTGTACTGTTGTACTTTAGTCTCAGATGCCATTCATTCCCTACCAGACAAACATCTAACTCAAATGTATTTACATGTATATTACTATATATATGAAGTTTGAAAACCCATTCTGACATCTCATTGGATGTTTTCTGAGCACAACATTTTGCATTTTAAGACTGGTCTTCAAACTAAGACTACAAAACATGACAAATTATTTGAAAGCGAGTCATCCTACATGACGAACTACCAAGAATTCTCACTAATACTGCTGCAATTTCAAATTTTTCCTGCAATTCACTAAGAAAAAAGGATGTTTACCCAGAGTCTTTAAAGTCTGGTAAAAGCATAACTTATGGAAATCTTGACATGGACTATGCAGCATACAGCTAATGTGATCATGATTTTGTACTATAATGAAACTGGTCACATTTTTGAGTTGCTAACAATTAATCAACTTCTTATCTGCACAGCTCTGTTTTAACAGCATTTATTTTATTTTTGGTCCAACATCTCACATCCTGCAGGTGGAGTACTACAGCAAGTTCCACCTGCCAGGTGCTGACTTCTACATATATGAGCGGACAAGTGAATTTCTTGAATCCTTAACACTTACATCCTTAGTTCTCTCTGATCTTGTTTCACTTGAGACATGTTGTGGTAAGCCCTCAGTTTCGCTACCAGATCAGTGGAGTCCTGTGCTGCGTTCACAGCCAACTGTTTTGGTATAACCAGCAGCGAACGTGCAAACTCAGCAATGGCCAGCTGTTCTCTAGAACCCTGAAATACAGATCAGTTCATAATTTAGTTACATAACCAAAAAGATGACACTGTTGGACAATGTCGCATGACCTCGACACCTTCATTTTTGTAGGCAAACAAATCAAATGGATGGCTTCCTGCATGGAGCAATGTTTCATACCCACAGCAGTGAGGGGCAAGTGATTTATATTGATTGATTGATTGATTGATTGATTTGGGTTTAACGCCGTTTTTTCAACAGTATTTCAGTCATGTAACGGCGGGCAGTTAACCTACCAGTGTTCCTGGATTCTGTACCAGTACAAACCTGTTCTCCGCAAGTAACTGCCAACTTCCCCACATGTATCAGAGGTGGAAGACTAATGATTTCAGACACAATGTCGTTTATCAAATAGTCACGGAGAACATATGCCCCGCCAGAGGATTGAACTCGTGACCCCGCGATCCGTAGACCAACGCTCTACCTACTGAGCTAAGCGGGCGGGTAAGTGATTTATAAGTCAGCAACCTGTCTCTTATTAAAAACATAGAGACACTAAAATCCTCTGACAACCTAAACAATACAAAATTTCTCACTTACCAATGACGTGGCATAGTTTTCCAGATAGATTGACAGTGCTGCCTCTACGGCCCCGCCTCCTGGCACCACAGTCTTCGATTCTAGAACACGCCTCACTACACAAAGAGCGTCATGTACAGATCTCTCCATCTCATCACAGTAGAAATCATTTGCTCCACGCAAGATGATACTGGCCGCTGACCTTGCCTTTGTTCTGCAAAACAAAATCATATTACCATTAATACAATGTTCGTTTCTTGTGTTTAAACATTGCTTTTCAACATTTTTCATTGATTATAACAAAATTTGTGGGGAGACGATTTTTTCTGGGATTTTGAGCTTGTGTCAATCCCCACGAACAAGTGAAATTCCTATTTATTTCATATTCAAAGTTTGGAATCCACCAATTCTTTTACCCATTTTAGTTAAATTCGTGAAATTTTGTACCCATATAAATTAAACAATAATTCAGAACCTAATGGTCAAGGATGTCTTGTCTTGTTCTCTAGACAAAACTGAAAGCTTCCCAACATTTACAACAACTCAGTCTGACTAAAAATTCACAAAAACTGTGACAGTCACTGAACTTGTCTCATTTCAAGCTGCCACAAACAGATTTGTCTTACACAAGGATCAAACTTGCATCAAGACTTCTAATGCAATATAATTTCACTTGTTTGTTTTGTTGGGTTTAATATCACATCGACACAAAGGTCATATGGCAACTTTCCAGCCCTTGTGTGTATTATTTCACCATGGGCAGGCACCTGGGTAGAACCACTGATCTTCCATAAGCCAGCTGGATGGTTTCCTCACAGCAGGGTTTTTTTTCGGCTGTTTTTATAGCCGTTATTGGGCTATATTCCCAATGCCAAAAAGTATGTATTTTTCCCAAAATGAGTGCAAAAATTCCCAATCTACATTCTGAGAAATAAAATCAACAAAATCGCACAAATATTATGGACAATTTTGTAATGGCAGTGTGTTAAAGAGGTTGTACAATGTGAAAAATGTGTACGAGAAAGTGCCTAAATACATCCTTACTATATCCTATGGGTCTTAATATTTCCCAATTTGGAACATTTACGCGTCAAAATTCCCAATGCTTAGGGTATAGGCTATGTTCCCAAAACAGCAAGAAAAAACCCTGGTCACATGAAAAATTCAACGTCCCCTGAGAGGCCGAACTCACATTGGTGAGGGGCAAGTGATTCGAGGTCAGCGGCCCTTAACCACTTGCCGTCAGAGGCATACCTTTATTGCATTTTGATAAAGTTCTAATGAAATCTTAAATTACTCTTCAAGTCTTGACTAAGTGAAAACAGATTACCAGTAAAAGTACACTTAACATTATCTCTACGCAGTTAAATTTTCCTCGATGATCATTTGCAAAATAGATCTAAGGAAATCCAACCCACACCTTAAAAGTGAAAATTGTCAACAAAGTTCTTATATGTCTAGGAAAATGCACTCTATTAAACTTTTTACCATTTAACTATCTTCAGGAAAATTAGTTGTTAAAACTGTATGGCATAAAAACACATTTTTTTAGCTTTTAGTCTGCCCAAGATAATAATGCTAGAAATGTTTCTGAAAGCACTGATGCTTATTCAGGAACACACTTGATACATTAATGTGAAACACATGTGATAAAGACATCAACAAATTACAACAGGGAAAATCTGTATAGGTCTTAAATAACCCTTGCTTGGAATCAGATTCTCATTTTTTTCCCCATAGACTATACTTAATGTTATTCACACTTTTAACTTCTCGATAACAAGAAAGATTTTAAAGGACAAAATTTCAGCTGAGTGGAAAATAATCAAAAGCTGAGAAAAAAAGAGTTGTCTGAATTGATAGAAGTATAGGGTCAAAATACTACCAGATATTTTCAGACTGATAAGACAAACAATGCACCTGCATTTGTGGATTTGGATAAGTCTTGCACTATATGGCAATGTATTGTGACCATGATGGTAAGCAAGAGTTCAAAGTTTTAAAGCCATATATCAAACAGTTTAGACAAAATATGGAATGGTATGGGAAACATAAATGATTTCCATGTCCAAAAAGGGCAATAATTCATCCAAAATACTTGACAGAGTTATGTACTCTTGCCTACAGATGGAAACCATGGTGATAAACAAGTGTTAAAAGTTTCAAAGCCCAATGTCAAATAGTTTTGACAAAACTTGACTTGTATGAAAACTGAACCAATTTCCAAGTCCAAAAAGGGCCATAATTCAGGCAAAATAGTTGACAGAGTTATGTACCCTTGCTTACAGATACAGACTGTTATAATAAACAAGTAATAACAGTCGTACGTCAAACACTTTACACAAAATGCGTCCTGGTACGAAAAACTTAACCAAGATTTCTTATGATGGTACACATTTAGTGTTGAAAGTTTCAAAGCTTTATCTCAATAGACTTTGTCAAAATGTGGACTAGTACGAAAAACTTATCCAAGGTGTGACGCCGACGCTGACGCCGTGGTGAGTAGTATAGCTCTACTTATCCTTCGAATAGTCGAGCTAAAAATGAGTTTTCATCTGCATACTTATTCTCCCCTTTTCACGCCAAAATTTGTCTGGGAACATAAAACTTGAAAATGACACGACAAAAAAAATAATTTAAAATATCTTGAAACTGAATGTACAGTCAAACTTTATTCGCTCAAACCAAAATTACTTGAACAAATTTTACTTGTCCCTTTGAGTCTGAGTGACCAAAGTTGAACTGTAGAAGAAATCATGGGTTTAAGGTCACAAAGAAAACTTTAATCATATGGCAATTGACCAACATTCATGTTAGATGCAAACTTTAGCTACACCTCTTAGCATTACTGTATCTGGCCAGAGTCCAAATTCTCTTCAAATTCTTCAAGAAGCCAGCTTAATTTATCTCTGACATGCAACAATGTAGGATGATACATGAAAAAGAGAAAAGCCATCATTCTCAGAATTCGTTCAGACAAAACCATTCACTGATCTTTATATTATGTACTATGATCTACTTGCTTATGAATTACTGTCTGAACCAGTTTTTCTATAAAAACATTTTTCCTTTGGTACTCCTTAAATATATGCCCATACCACTCAGGAATCATTTTTAAAAAAAAGATTTAAAAGGGAGGTAATTAGGAACTTTTAAAATTAAAAATACCTTGATCAGTTTTGAATTTATTTTCACGAAACAACTTTGATGGGGTATTTTCATCTGTTAATTTCATCCATTTCAAACAATACTGGGGGTTTTGTTGTTGTTGTTGTTGTTGTTGTTAGTCTTAACTTAAATTTTGGCTTTATTTGTTAATGGATTGTTAAACTGTATCTTAGCTTAAAAGCAACAGTTCCATGTGTAAATTTTATTTTAAAAATCAAAAATAACTTAAAATGATGAAATACATTTTTAGCAATAAGACTGACATTCTTGAAAATATTTCAAAAATTTTAAAAATGCCCTTAAAGACCCAGTGTTGATTTGGGATTTATCACAGCAATAAAGTACAGATAATACGGCACTAAAAAGGACGAAAAATTATGGTTTAACATTATAAATATATCAAAATAAAAACACAAGGTATCCATGAATAAACACATGAATAAATCACAGAGATACAGCAAAACCAAGACTGTTCTGACCCTATTAGTTTCCTCTTATGATAATGCAAAGGTAAAACTCTGGTTCCATTTTTTCTATAGACAACAGGTGTCCCAGAACCACCTGGGACACAGAATGATGTCTAGTTTATATCAAGTTTTTGCAAAATAAAGCTGCAAATTAGCAAAAAAAACTCTGTTAAATGGATAAAAAAGTAATGTTTAATATAAATATGTGTGTGGGGGGGGGGGGGGGGGGGGGAGAACATTTCAATCCAGCCACCACATAACTAATTAATCAAAATGTTCCTTTAACAGTGACTAAGATATATAAAGTGCTTCTTATATTCTGACAATATTAACGGAAACTGGTCAGCACTTCAAAATCTAACCAACATGGAAATGTTTTGTTTTTTTACATTACCCTATTTCCATAACTTGCACTTCACAATGTCATGTAATTTTTGGCAAAGTGCTGGGACACACTCAAATTTTACCAATCAAATTCTTCTGTAGAACTTTCTGGAAATTGGTCATTTGAACAAAGCTTAACCAACATGGAAATGTTCCTTTACACGTTTTGCTTTATCCCATCAGCATAACCTTGTGTGTACTATAAAATACACAGGTAGTGGTATGGGAGCAGTATCTTTTATTGTAAATCAGTGCTCCAGATAATGTTTTGTCCTTTGGAGCATTATAGCCCACAATTTTGAAATCATGGAAGAACTGGAAATATCGAAATAGTCGCTAGTAAATCAGTCCAAGAAAGTCTGACCAACATGGAAATGTTCCTTTACAAGGTTAAGCATAACTTTGTGCACTATAAAACACATCAATATTAAGTTGGGAGCATAAACTTTTCTTGAAATACTCAATGTAACATTTTGCAAAGACTTTTTACTGGAGAAAGAATCTGAAATAAAGGTTCTGCAAAAGAAATAATGTACAACATCCTGGAAATTGGTCAGTCTAACAAAGTCTAACCAACATGGAAACATTTCTTTAGTAAGCTGGGAACATAACTGCTTTTTGAAATACTCGCATCAATGCAACTTTTTGCTGGGACATTTTACAAGAGAAAAGATGTGAAAGAAAGGTACTGCAAAAGACAGACTGTACAACATTCTGGAAATTGGTCAGTCCAACTAAGTCTAACCAACATGGAAATGTTCCTTTACAAGTTTTGTTTTATCCCATCAGCATGACCTAAAATGTCTGCTAAAAATTACACAGGCTGTGATATGGGAACATATACATTTCTTGAAATACTCACATCAATGTAACATTTTGCAAAGACTCTTTACAGGAGAAAGAATGTGACAGAAAAGTTCTGCAAAAGAAATAATGTACCACATTCTGGAAATTGGTCAGTCTAACAAAGCTTAACCAACATGGAAACATTCCTTTTGCTTTATCCCATCAGCATTATCTTGTGTAGTATAATATACACAGGTAGTAAGTTGGGAACATAGCCTTTTCTTAAAATACTTACATCAGGAACATTTTGCAAAGACTTTTTTACAGGAGAAAGAATGTTAAAGATTTTTTTTTGGCAAAATAAATCATGTACAACATTCTGGAAATTGATCAATCCAACAAAATTTAACCAACATGGAAACATTCCTTTTGCTTTATCCCATCAGCATAACCTGGTTTACTATAAAATAAACAGGTAGTAAGTTGGGAACGTAACCTTTTCTTGAAATACTCACATCAATGTAATATTTTGTAAAAAGACTTTTTACAAGAGAAAGAATGTGAAAGAAAAAATTTGCAAGTTTGTCAATCCGACAAAGCTTAACCAACATGGAAACATTCCTTTTACTTTATCCCATCAGCATAACCTTGTGTGGTATAAAATACAATAAAATACAGGTAGTAAATTGGGAACATAACCTTTTCTGAAATACAGGAACATTTTACAAGTCTTTGAGAACATTATAAAATATACTATGTGAAAGAAAGGTCTGCAAAAGACGGACTGTACAACATCCTGGAAATTGGTCAATCTAACAAAGTTTGACCAACATGGAAATGTTCCTTTACACGTTTTGCTTTATCCCATCAGCATAACCTTGTGTGTACTATAAAAAACACAGGTAGTGAGTTGGGAACATAATTTTTTGAAAATACAAACATCAAATATCATTTGCAGGGACATTTTACAGGGGGAAATATGTGAAAGAAAGGTTCTGCAAAAGAAAGAATGTACAACATTCTGGAAATTGATCAATCCAACAAGATTTAACCAACATGGAAACATTCCTTTTGCTTTATCCCATCAGCATAACCTTGTGTAGTATAAAATACACAGGTAGTAAGTTGGGAACATAACCCTTTCTGAAATTATATACCCACATCAGGATCATTTTACAAGAGAACATTATAAAATATACTATGTGAAAGAAAGGTCTGCAAAGGACAGACTCATGTACAACATTCTGGAAATTGGTCAGTCCAACAAAGTCTGACCAACATGGAAATGTTCCTTTTACTTTATCCCATCAGCATAACCTTGTGCACTACAAAATACACAGGTAGTAAGTTGGGAACATAACCTTTTTTCAAATACAAACATCAAATATCATTTGCAGGGACATTTTACAGCAGGAAGTAATGTGAAGGAAAGGTTCTGCAAAAGAATAAATGTACAACATTCTGGAAATTGATCAATCCAACAAGATTTAACCAACATGGAAACATTCCTTTTGCTTTATCCCATCAGCAAAACCTTGTGTAGTATAAAATACACAGGATGTAAGTTGGGAACATAACCTTTTCTGAAATTATATACCCACATCAGGAACATTTTACAAGAGAACATTATAAAATATACTATGTGAAAGAAAGGTCTGCAAAAGACAGACTGTACAACATTCTGGAAATTGGTCAGTCCAACAAAGTCTGACCAACATGGAAATTTATGTTCCTTTTCAAGCGTTGCTTTATCCCATCAGCATAACCTTGTGCACTACAAAATACACAGGTAGTAAGTTGGGAACATAACCTTTTTTCAAAATACAAACATCAAATATCATTTGCAGGGACATTTTACAGCAGGAAGTAATGTGAAGGAAAGGTTCTGCAAAAGAATAAATGTACAACATTCTGGAAATTGATCAATCCAACAAGATTTAACCAACATGGAAACATTCCTTTTGCTTTATCCCATCAGCATAACCTTGTGTAGTATAAAATACACAGGTAGTAAGTTGGGAACATAACCATTTTTTAAAACATCCACATCAGTAACGTTTTACAAGAGAACAGACTGTACAACATTCTGGAAATTGGTCAATCTAACAAAGTCTGACCAACATGGAAATGATTGTTCTTTTACATGTTTGCTTTATCCCATCATTATAACCTTGTGTACTCTAGAATACACAGGTAGTAAGCTTTTTTTTAAATACCCCCACAAACATTTTGCAGAGAACCAAAGTGAAAGAAAGTTTCTGCAAAAGAAAGAATGTACAACATTCTGGAAATTGATCAATCCAACAAAGTCTGACCAACATGGAAACATTCCTTTTTCTTTATCCCATCAGCATAACCTTATGTAGTATAAAATCCACAGGTAGTAAGTTGGGAATGTAACCTTTTTTTTGAAATACCCACATCAATGCAACATTTTGCAGACGCTTTACAGGTGAAAGAATGTTTAGAAAAGAGTTTCGTAAAAGACAGACTGTACAACATTCTGGAAATTGGTCAGTCAAAAGTCTGACCAACATGGAAACATTCCTTTTGCTTTATCCCATCAGCATAACCTTGTGCACTATAAAATACACAGGTAGTAAGTTGGGAATATAACCTTTTTTTTTAAATACCCACTGCAACATAACATTTTACAGAGAGGCTTTACAGGAGAAAGAATGTTTAGAAAAAAGTTTCGCAACATAAAGAATGTGAAACATTCTGGAAATTGGTCAGTCTAACAGTCTGACCAACATGGAAATGTTCCTTTACAAGTTCACATAACCACGTGTACAAATAATACACAGGTAGTAAGTAAGTAGTAAGAAAATATTTGAAGGAGAGTTTCTGCAAAAGAAAGAATGTACAACATTCTGGAAATCGGGCAGTCCAACAAAGTCTGACCAACATGGAAATGTTGACTTTTAACTATATCCCAAATGTATAACCTATTACATGAGAAGACATGACAGGCAAAGTTCTGGGACAGCTTCTACAGCATACATGCTGTTGAAAGTAATGAAGTATTAACATAATCTGACCAAGATGCGGAAATGTTTCTTACCATAATCCCAACAGTTACTGTATTTAACCTGTAATTCCAGGAGATATGACAAGCGAAGTGCTGAGGCACAAAATAACTTTCTGCTCCTAATTTAAGAACACTGCAGTATGTATTTTTTCACAGTTACCCAACATATTCCTATGAAGTTTCATTAAAATCCAGTTCTAACACTTCTAAGATTTTCTTTTATATAAACAAAGAAGGAGTTTATTGTGTATTTTCTTGTCGATTAAATCATGTTTCGCGAAATGACCTACTTTCGGCTATTCGAACTGAAAAAGGATTCCAGTCTAGTATCCCTTCCTGGTGTAATTCAAACATGTTAGAATGGAAATATTCAGCCTTCATGGTCATATTACTACGCATCTGAACTCAAAACCGTGTTTTATTTGCCAACAAAGCACACAAAACTAAAACCTATTTCCCAATCAATAGTTTACAAGCAATTTGGACAATTTTTACACCTTCAAACATCGTTTTCTTATATCTAAATAGTGTAATTTCAAAAGAATCAGGATTCCTACTATACTAGCAGACAAAGTTCATTAATGCATTTCATAAATACTTGCATAAAATAATCCATCTTAAAAATACTATGTACAACATTTTAATAATTGTTCAGTTGTACAAAGTCTAAACAACAGTATAAATGTTCTTTTGATTTATCCCAACAGCATAACCTTGTGTACTATGAAATACATAGGTAGTACTTTGGGGGAACATTATCTTTTCTGAAAAAACCTGATCGAAATTATACACTCCGAAAGTTTAGTTACAATCATTATAGTTCTACATATTATAGGGTTGTAAGCGAGTAAAGGTCTGCTTGATATAATTATGTATAAAATTAATGTAAAACATTCTGGAAATTGATGAAACCAGCAAGGTTTTACCAACATGGAAATGTTGTTTTTTACTATATCCCAATTGTATAACCTATAAATATCACAAGATTATGATAGGCAAAGTACTGGGACACACAATTTATGTTCTGTTCCTGATTAAAATTTCAATTTAAACACTTTAATATTCGATTTTACAGCTCTTATTATACAAGTCATTCTAATCTCATCAAAAGACTAGAAGAAGTGGGCAAATTTTATACTTAAGGGTATGTCGGCAATTTTGGCATTCTCGATCTTTATGGAAAGCCAGTCTCATGCTGAACTTCATTTACAACTAAAGAATGTTAAAATGGTTAATGTGAATACTTAGTCAGATAGAAATTATTGAATGTCATAATGGGTAGACTACCATAACCCTTAGCCTGCTAAATTTCTAAAATGGACTGGTCCATCAGTCAATTTGGGCAGTACAACTTACTATTTAAAGGGGTGTTTACTGAAAATTTACTGACTGAATAGCAAACAGTGCAGACCATGATCAGACTGCACGAATGTGCAGGCTGATCTTGGTCTGCACTGGTCGCAAAGGCAAAATCACTTGCCGCCAGCAGTACGCTAAAGTACCCCTTCAATCTGTTTTGACCATGTTAGCAGACAATATATAATTTTCATGCCTATGTAGCGTTTTGTTTTGTATGTTAATCATGTACACATCCAGACTTTTTACAAGACAGGCTTACTGGTTTACAGACAGATTGCAACGGCATAAATAAGAGTATCTACCATGAAATGAGAAGAAACCATTTTAAGTGTGGGATTTACATCAAATTTATGTTTTCTGCCAAGCGAAGCAAGGAAAGGCACACCAACTGATAGAATCACTGTGCAGTTACAGTATTTCTGTCTGTGTGGATAATATTTGTGCAGCTGTCTACTTAACTTTTACCCTGGTATATTTCTAAAATGGACTGGTCCATCTTTCAATTTGGGCAGTACCACTTGTTAATCAAAGGGATGTTCACTGAAAACTTACTGTCTGAATAGCGAACAGTGTAGACCATGATCAGACTGCACGGATGTGCAGTCTGACCTTGGTCTGCACTGGTCGCAAAGGCTGAATCACCTGCCGCCAGCAGGCTAAGGGTTAATTACGTTTCCTGCCTTTTAATCAGATACTGTTAACACTAAAGGTATTATTTCTGTACATATTAGTCATTTATAATGTTTTTCAGTGAATTACTGAAATATAAGAGTGAAAAATCTCTGGCATTTACAGGTATGTCTGTATATACATACTGGCCATTTATAATGTTTTTCAGTGAATTATTGAAATATTATGAGGGAAATGTATCTGGTATTTTCACAGTGAAAAATATCAAATATGTTTTTCACTGGTATGGGTTAAAATGTTTGTTTTTATTGGATTTAACATGGTACCGACACAATTATAGGTCATACTGTGACATTAAAGCTTTATTAAATGGTGGAGGAAGACCCTACTGGTATGAAACTATAAAATGAGTAGATTAAGTAAAAACATGAGTAAAACATTGTACTAAGATCAAAAGGTCTTTCACTCATGAACACCATATGTTACATTTTCACTTGTGGCTATGCCACTTGTGAAAATATTGCATCCATTGTTAACTCGTGAAAGATATTTCAATCTTACACTAAAACAAACAAATATCCTCTATATAGACACTGTTTATTTAGTGTATATACTAACCATCGAGTCTTTTTGCACAGATAAAGGGTTTCATACAATCATTTTGTTCTTGAAACATTTTCATAATCATATATGACAATTTAGGTTTCATGGTGGCTAAAGACTAAAGCTCCACCTCATCACATTATTCATTTGTTAAATAGAGAAAATGGAACTTAAATATTAAACTTTTTTTTTCATTATTTTTTTTTTTTAATTCCCATTTATGCAACAGTATAATTTGAAATCCCTTTTAAAATTCTTGTTTGTACAAACTTCATGTTAAAGCAATTCAACCAGTTCACAAATAATATTACTACATTAATGAGACAGTTATCAGGTTTAGAATTTTATGACACTAACTAACAGAAAGAGAAATTCCTTTTTTCTCCCCCATTAGCAGAAAATTTCTGGTTTTAAATGTATTTTTTTCCCTACGAAAGCACTTTTTTGCTCCAACAGTAACTTAAACAGAAAATTGAATGCGATTCAATCCCACTAGATTTAAGACATTAAAAGCTTTCAATGGGTATAATCCTCGTGTTATATGTATACAGGGATCATAAATGACATTAACTTTGTTTAATTAACAGTTTCTGAATTGAAAGTTTGTTATTTTTTGGACCAGAGCTCTGCTTAAATATATGAAATCCAGGACATTCACTGATGAAACCTGTACTCTTAAAAAAAAAAAAAAGCGACAATTATAGGTCATATAGTGACCTTTCAGCTTTTGATGGTAAAGGAAGACCCCTGGGGTTCCCCTCTGTGTATTATTTCATCAATGATGGGCACCAGGTCCTGCAGAACTAACAACATCTGAAAGCCAGATGGATGGCTTCCTCATATAAGCATTCTACCCCCGAGGGGCAACTGATTCTAAGTCAACAACCTCAACCACTTGGCCATGGAGTCCCTCCACTCCCCCACAACACCCCCACCCCATGAAAGCCATTGTTCAGGAATTTATAAAAATTAAAGATGTCTAAAATCAGTGCATCATCAATCACTGAAAGATCAGCACAATTCATTCAATTCATATGGATGCTGTCACTCAAACTCTTCGTTCTTGAGACGCTCACGTTATCGCAATACAAGCAAAAAGGAAGGTTGATCCCCACTTCAGATGATGTGCAGAACTAAGCTGCAGGGCCCCAGATTCATCATCATTGAAAAGTATGAAACTTGATTTAGACTTGAAAACTGCAAAGATTTAATTTGACATAATTTCTTGACGGCTAAGATACACTATTGAAATTTTGTCGAGCTCTAGTTTTTAGTTAACAATCTGTGTTCACAGAACAAACAAGAGGGCCATGATGGCCCTATATCGCTCACCTGTTATCATTGCACTTGAGGACAAGAAGGTCCTCAGAAAAAATATCTAAGTCCAAAGGACAGGAACAACAAAGGAAAGAAATTTAACCAAAAAGAAAAAAAAATTCTTACAAGGTACAGATATGTCAAAATACACCTAAAAATTGGAGGTACCATCCATGTTGTACCACAGAAAAGTGGTTTCGGTTTTTCCCTACGGCCAATAATAAAAAAGTTTTAGTAAATAAGCTGTTTATAGTAACGTAAAAGGGAAGTAATTAAAAAGAAAATGTACAAAAGAAGGATCTGCCAAATAAATCTGTTGACATAAATGAAATTTCAGATCAGTATCTTCATTAGTTACGGAGATATACCCATTTTAATTTGAAATAAAGGGAGGTAATTTGACATAAAATCAGTCTATAGTTATCTACCCTGATTGGCTCAGTCCAACTAATGACAATAATGAAATTTCAATCAAGTCCTATAAGTACTTACTGATATAAATCCATTTTGACTACAATCAGGGGAGGTAATCAGATATAAAATAACTCTGGAACCTACAATTGGATCTGATTTGTCATGGAATCCAAGATTTATTGTTGTTGAAGATATTTTGGAAGTTTGTATCAAATAAAACCATAAATGAAGTCTCTATATGGCTGCAAAAGCCAAAATAGCCAATTTTGGACCTTTAAGGGGCCATAACTCTGGAACCCATGATGGAATCTGGCCAGTTCAAGAAAGGAACCAAGATCTTGTGGTGATACAAGTTGTGTGCAAGTTTGGTTAAAATCAAATCATAAATGAAGTTGCTATTGTGCAGACAAGGTCAAAATAGCTAATTTTGGCCCTTTCAGGGGCCATAACTCTGGAACCCATTATGGGATCTGGCCGGTTCAAGAAAGGAACTGAGATCTTATGGTGACACAAGTTTTGTGCAAGTTTGATTAAATTCAAATCATAAATGAAGCTGCTATTGTGCAGACAAGGTCAAAATAGCTAATTCTGGCCCTTTCAGGGGCCATAACTCTGGAACCCATAAAGGAATCTTGCCAGTTCAAGAAAGGAACCAAGGTCTTATAGTGATACAAGTTGTGTGCAAGTTTGATTAAAATAAAATCATAAATGAAGTTGCTATTGTGCAGACAAGGTCAAAATAGCTAATTCTGGCCCTTTCAGGGGCCATAACTCTGGAACCCATAAAGGAATCTGGCCAGTTCAAGAAAGGAACCAAGATCGTATGGTAATACAAATTGTGTGCCAGTTTGGTAAAAATCAAATCATAAATAAAGCTGCTATTGTGCAGACAAGGTCAAAATAGCTGATTTTGGCCCTTTCAGGGGCCATAACTCTGAAACCCATAATGGGATCTGGCCAGTTCAAGAAAGGAACCGAGATCTTATGGTGATACAAGTTGTGTGCAAGTTTGGTTAAAATAAAATCATAAATGAAACCACTATCGTGCAGACAAGAAATTGTTGACAGACGGACGGACGGACGACGGACGAAGGGTGATCACAAAAGCACACCTTGTCACTATGTGACAGGTGAGCTAAAAAGAAAAATTTAGCCTTCTGATGTCTAGGTTTCATACTTACAAACTTGGATAAATACGAGCCTAAGTTTCCCGTGACAAGTTGCCAAACTACTATTCATTTTCATAAACTTACCATCAGCCAACATTTGGCTGTTTCTAATTTGTATGTTTTTTTTTCCTTATAAGTTTATATTTCTACAATTGCTACTAAGATTATCTAAAAGCAATAATGCCATTATGGGCCTGTTGGCAGTGGCAGAAATAAGTAAGTGTACTTGATACTAGAAATTTCACAGCTTAGTTGTCATTAAGGTAGTTCTGCACGTTTGGATCAATTTTTTTTTTTCTACAATGTAGAATTTGATTTAACTCTGATTTTTCAAAACTTCAAAATATACCTAGAAAATTCAGCAAATAAAAAAGATTGGGACTAATAAAATACGAAGTTCAGACGATACTTCTCTTGCTTCGGCTTACAAAGACCATAGTTCACGTTTTGCTAATGAATCACTAAATCCAGTTTTTATGATATTGAATAACAGCCTAGTGTAGCACTGTTATTTGACACTCTCCTGCTACAAACATTCCCTGTCGGGGCTGTAAATGTCGGGGATTTTAAACAGGACACTGATTCACTTCAAAATAAAAAGCTTGAAATTCTACTTTTCGAATCCCAAAATATCCCTTTTTCAAAACCGTTACATAGGAAAATTTTCGCAACCAGAACCTGAAATATAT
The DNA here is from genome assembly GCF_021730395.1 of Mercenaria mercenaria. Lineage (NCBI taxonomy): Eukaryota > Metazoa > Mollusca > Bivalvia > Venerida > Veneridae > Mercenaria > Mercenaria mercenaria. Next base: position 10,478 of record NW_026459238.1, on the reverse strand, counting down.
ATGGACCAGTATTGAAAAAGTCCAAGGTCTGATTTTAAGCCAATTTCAAATCTGAAAAAGCCTGTCACAGAAAAGAATTCGATTTCAGACCAAACTCCAATGTTATAAGGGACTTACCCTTTAATGAGAATGAGTTCATCATCGCAGATTCTATCCTGTACAACCTCCTCGGCTTGACCTAGATACGACGCTTCATAGGTCTCTTCACCTTCCAGGTTAGCCAGTGTCGTCACGAGAACAGCTGAAAGAAAGCAAAATAGTGCTAAAGAAAAGATGACATATGAAATATCAAATAACAATACTATGATACCCACAAAACCAAAACTGTTTACTAATCTTAATATTCAACAACAAACTACTTTTGAAAAACAGCATGCCCCCCTATACTGCTTCATCTGAATGGAAGTGGTAACTGATATGTAATATCTGGGTAAATGTTTGGTCAAATTTTTATAACCTGTATGTTATGGACCAGACAGAGAAAAACCCTTATTGACCTTTGGCCTCAGAGTATGAACATGATCTTTGAACTGGGGGTCATGGTGTTTAACATGACAAGCTGTTTCATTCTGGGAAATATTTGTGTCAAATATTAAAATCTTTTGATGGATGGCAGATTTATGGACTGCTCAGGAAAAAAACTACTGTATAGTAGGATATATTCACGGAGGTTTAATTTTCGCTATATTCGTGGTTGACATTGACAGCGCAAATCTAAACACCGCGATATGAACAAGAGCTGTCTGTTGACAGCGCGCTCGACTATTCGAAGCATTGATAGAAGTATAGGGTCAAAATATTACCTGAGATTTTCAGACAAAAGGAAAGGAACAGGTAAGACAAACAATGTACCTGTATTTGTGGATTTGGATAAGTCTTGCACTATATGGCAATGTGTGACCATGTTCGTAAGAAGTTTCAAAGCCATATATCAAACAGTTTATAGATAAAATATCGAATGGTATGCAAAACCTAACTAATTTCTATGTCCAAACAAGGGTTATAACTGAGCTAAAGTCCTTGTCCTAGGTAAGTAGACTATGAAGGTAAACAAGTGGTCAAAGTTTCAAAGCCATATGACAAACAGGTTAGGCAAAATACAGACTCATACGAAAAACTTCACTGATTTCAAAGCCCAAAAGGGGCCATAATTTAGCCAAAATAGTTGTCAGAGTTATGTACTCTGATCTACAGATGGGAATCATGATGATAAACAAGTGTTAAAAGTTTCAAAGCCACATGTCAAATAGCTTTGACAAAACGTAGACTTGTATGAAAACTGAACAAATTTCCAAGTCCAAAAAGAGCCATAATTCAGCCAAAATAGTTGACAGAGTTATGTACTTTTGCCTACAGATGGAAATCATGATAATAAGCAAGTGTTCAAAGTTTCAAAGCCACACGTCAAATAGTTATGACAAAGCATGGACTTGTGCGAAAACTGAACCAATTTCTAAGTAAAAAAGGGCCATAGTTCAGCCAAAATAGTTGACAGAGTTATGTACTCTTGCCTACAAATGTAAATCATGATGATAAACAATTGTTCAAACTTCCAAAGCCACATGTCAAATAGTTTTGACAAAACATGGACTTGTACAAAAATTGTACCAATTTCCAAGTCCAAAAAGGGTCATAATTCAGCCAAAATAGTTGACAGAGTTATGTACTCTTGCCTACAGATAGAGACTGTTATAATAAACAAGTGATAAAAGTTTCAAAGTCATATGTCAAACACTTTACACAAAATGTGAACTGGTGCGAAAAACTTAACCAAGAATTCTAAGTTAAAAGGGGCCATAATTCAGCCAAAATCCTTGATGAAGTTATGTACCCTTGCCTAAAACTGGACATGGTGATGGTAAACAAGTGTTGAAAGTTTCAAAGCTTTATCTCAAAAGACTGTCAAAAAGTGGACTGGTACGAAAAACTTAACCAAGGTATGACACCGACTCCATGGTGAGTAGGATAGCTCTACTTATTCTTCGAATAGTCGAGCTAAAAATCCTAAATGTTATAATGCTAATAAAGGTTGGCTTTTATCTTTAACCTGTGATAAAACTGAACAAGAAAACTAACAGGAGGCGTCACGCAGATTGCCGATAATTACTGGCCATTTCATCTATAAAGTTTAACAAAGGACAATCACACCATTTGTTATCGGTTTGAATTGAGAAGTTGATGTCATTTTGAAAAATGCCATTCCGATATTATAAATTGCTTAAAGCAATTTGCTTTCTATACAAACATAAAAATATTTAAATTTTAAAAACGAAACATCAAACAGAACTATGTTTTATTGGTTTTACTGCCAAGAAAACAAAAATTGATAGTTCACAGAGACCGATTCCACTCTCCGCAAAGGAGGTGTCGATGTAAATCCTACTTTCGTTTTCAATCTACCTCAAAATTTACGTATTTATCACTATTTGCATTTCTAGGAATAGAGACGTCTCTTTCTGTTGTTTACAACCATTGTTTATAATTCGGGGACGAAGTAGTTTCCACGAAATTAAGACACTGCAAATTCAAAACTCTTCAAAAAACGTGAACATTTGGCACCGTGAATATAACTCACTATACAGTATTGAAATCTGAACTGTGTGACCTTGACCTTTGAGGTAGGGATCTGGGTTGCACACAACACACTGTTTCATCGAGGGGAACATTTGTGTTAAGTGATATTAAAATCTTTTGATGGATGACAAATGGGCCATACAGGAAAAAAACCTTGACCTTTTGGCTAGGGGTCTTGGCATCACGCATAACATGTCACTCCAGTATGGGATACATTTGTGCCATATATTAGAATGCCTTAAAAAGTGACAAGAGTTATGGACCCGACAGAAAAAAGCCCTGTTGAACCCTATGTGTAACCTTGACCTTTTAGCGATCCAGGTCTTGCGCATGACACATCGTCTCATTATGGGGAACAGTTGTAGCAAGTTACTGTGAAATCATTAATATTCGTGGGGGACTAATTTTCGTAGATTTCGTGGTTGAGTCAATCCACAAAATTTAATCCCAACAAACAAGTAAAATTCACATTCATTTTATGTTCAAAAGTTGAAATCCACGAATTCATATCTCCACAAAATTGCCATTTTAACCAAAACCACGAAATTTAATGATTTTACAGTATATATTAAAATCCCTTGATGGACAACCAAGTTACTGACCAGACACTAATTCAGGACGAACAGACGGACACATAGTAACAATTTATTTATTTATTCATTTTGTTTGGTTCAAGATAAAACTGACAAAATTATAGATCATATCGCAGAATATGGCATGCAAGGAAAAAGTTTAAGGCGATTGTAGAGCCTCGTTACCACCTAAACAGTTATCCTCGAGCCAGATATTTCCATCCACACCTTCAACAAGTAAAAGATTCTTAAAATGTGCCCCTCAAAGCAATGTTTCATCTTGGGCGGACACCTGGGTAGAATCACTGGTCTTTCGCTAGCCAGCTGGATGACTTCCATAAGACCTTAAATGCATGTCCAGGTAATATGGGCATGGGCCAGCACCTGGGCAAAACCACCAAACTCTGACAAGGCAGCTGAATGGCTTCATCGTAAGACAGAATTCTACACGAGGTGATGCGGTGCAAGTCATCTGAAGTCAGCGGACCACACTGGCTGCATCCCAACACCTCTCAAAAAATAATTCAACTCACCTCCTGTTGCCTTAGCAATTCTCTTCAGATCAATCTTCTTACATCTTCTTACTGCCATTGCACCTGCTTCAACAAAATACTTCAGACATAAATCATCTATCCCTCCTGTGGTCAGAATTACATTTGCTCCTGTCGATAAAATTTTCTCTATCCTTTCCTTTGTGATATCAGATTCCCTGAAAAATGCAGTAAAATGAATACACTAAGTGCACAGATAACAAAAGCCTCGGTAAATACAGAACTCTAGCCCTTTACCCAGCTAAATTTCAATAATGAACTTGTCCATCTTTCAGTTTGGACAGTACCATTATCTGTTAAAAGGGGTGCATACCAAAAAGATACTGACTGAATGGAAAACAGTGCAGATCATGATCTGCACTGGTCACAAAGGCAGAATCAATCGTGTCCAGCATGATAAGGGCTAGATACAGCTAGTATTTCTTTTATCCACTTACGGCAAAATCAATTTGGGTTCCATTCTTCTGAAAGTTACCTTTCATGATATTGCAAGCATTTAATATCTTTTATTTACAGTTTCAGACTTTAAATTCCACTTTGTTTTCTTTATAATTCCATATTTTTCATGGAGTACCGAAACCTATTTTCAGAACGTACAATTGGAAGTATAGTATTTTTGTCTGTTTTCCCATGCGTCAAAAAAATCTGTGGATGTAAACAATCAACCTTGGCAACTGCAAGCAGTAGTTCTGAAATTTTGTTAAAACAAGCAAATTCGATGAATTGGTATCCCCCGCCGAAAGGGTTTGTGATGAGGAATGGCAAAAAAATATATCCGGCAAAAAGTTAAGGATGTTAATAAGAAGCAAATAATTTCATTGGTCAAAATCAATTTAACAGAAAACAAATGTTTAATTAAAGAGTACATAATAAATGTATGATACTTTGATCCTGACTAAAGAATTTATTTTGAATGGGATATGCTTACTGTAATAAGCTTAGCTTTTAAAATTAAATGCAGTTAATTGAAATATGAGCTTGAAGTTTAACTGGAACGAAATATTGTCTTTGAGTGGTTTGGCACCAGGTGTTGTTGTTTAACATGTACATTTGAACTTAAAAAAACAGATGTCCTTATGAGAACACTGGTAAGATATCTTGAACATGACTGAGGGCAAGGCTTGTGCAGTCACAACTTAACATGTTGAAGGTTTGAACATTAAAAAAAAAAAAAAAAAAAAGGAATGGAAATATATATATGTATATATATTTATTTTTTAAGGGTGTGGGGGTGCGGGGGAACGGGAGAGGAAACAAAATTTCACATGTTGATTATAAATATTGATGGAAAATTAACAAGAGCACCGCCTTGCGGGTGCTGACGCTCATCTGATTTTTTTTGTATAATAGAAATATTGTCCTACCCATGATTTTCTAAGTCTAAAAAGGGCCATCATTCTTGCAAAAAGCAGGATAGAGTTATGTTTCTTGATGTACAGTGTCCACTTATGATTGTGAAAAACTGTTGCAAGTTTTAAAGCAATAGCTTTGATAGTTTATGAGAAAAGTTGCCTTAAACATAATACTCAACCAAGAAAATGATTTTCTAAGTCCAAAAGGGGCAATAATTATTGCAAAAAGCAGGATGGAGTTATGTTGCTTGCTGTACAGGGTCAGCTTATGATGGTGAACAAGTGTTGCAAGTTTCAAAGCAATAGCTTTGATAGTTTAAGAGAAAAAGTTGACCTAAACATAAAACTTAACCAAGAAATCTGATATTTTCTAAGTCCAAAAGGGGCCATAAATCTTGCAAAAAGCAGGATGGAGTTATGTTTCTTGCTGTACAGGGTCAGCTTATGATGGTGAACAAGTGTTGCAAGTTTTAAAGCAATAGCTTTGATAGTTTAGGAAAAAAGCTGACCTAAACATAAAACTTAACCAAGAAAACTGATTTTCTAAGTCCAAAAGGGGCAATAATTCTTGCAAAAAGCAAGATGGAGTTATGTTTCTTGATGTACAGGGTCTGCTAATGATGGTGAACAAGTATTCCAAGTTTCAAAGCAATAGCTTTGATAGTTTAGGAGAAAAGTTGACCTAAACATAAAACTTAACCAAGAAATCTGATATTTTCTAAGTACAAAAGGGGCCATAAATCTTGCAAAAAGCAAGATGGAGTTATGTTTCTTGCTATACAGGGTCAGCTTATGATGGTGAACAAGTCTTCCAAGTTTCAAAGCAATAGCTTTGATAGTTTAGGAGAAAAGCTGACCTAAACATAAAACTTAACCAGGCAACGCCGACGCCGACGCTGACACCGACGCCGACGCCGACAACCGCTCAAGTGATGACAACAACTCATCATTTTTTTTCAAAAAATCAGATGAGCTAAAAAATGAAAAACAAGAGGGTCATGATGACCCTGGATCGCTCACCAGAGTAATATGAGCTACATGTTTCTAATGTCAAACTGATGATTTTTAGAAATTTCTTGGAAGATTTTCCGATGTACAATCAAGTAACCCCTGGGGCGGGGCCAATTTTACCCCGGGGGTCATGATTTGAATAAATTTGTAGAAGTCTACTAGGAAATGTTACATATCAAATATCTAAGCTCTAGGCCTTCTGGTTTATTTTTAGCAAATTTATGAAGATTTCCCTATGTACAATCAAGTAACCCCTGGGGCTGGGTCAATTTTACCCTGGGGGGTTAAGATTTGAACCAATTTTGTAGAGGTCCACTAGGCAATGCTACATGTCAAATATCTAAGCTCTAGGCCTTCTGGTTTATTTTTAGAAAATTTTGAAGATTTTTCTATGTACAATCAAGTAACCCCAAGGGGCGGGGTCAATTTGACCCCGGGGGTCATGATTTGAACAAATTTTGTAGAAGTCTACTAGGCAATGCTACATGTCAAATATCTAAGATCTAGGCCTTCTAGTTTATTTTTAGAAATTTTTTGAAGATTTTCCTATGTAAAATCAAGTGACCCCTGGAGCGGGGTCAATTTTGACCCAGGGGTCATGATTTGAATAAATTTTGTAGATGTCCATTAGGCAATGCTACATGTGCAATATCTAAGCTCTAGGCCTTCTGGTTTAATTTAAGAAAATTTTTAATGATTTTCCTAAGTAAAATCAAGTGACCCCTGGGGCGGGGTCAATTTTGACCCCAGGGGTCATGATTTGAACAAATTTTGTAGAGGTCCACTAGGCAATGCTACATGTCAAATATCTAAGCTCTAGGCCTTCTGGTTTATTTTTAGAAAATTTTGAAGATTTTTCTATGTACAATCAAGTAACCCCAAGGGGCGGGGTCAATTTGACCCCGGGGGTCATGATTTGAACAAATTTTGTAGAAGTCTACTAGGCAATGCTACATGTCAAATATCTAAGATCTAGGCCTTCTAGTTTATTTTTAGAAATTTTTTGAAGATTTTCCTATGTAAAATCAAGTGACCCCTGGAGCGGGGTCAATTTTGACCCAGGGCTCATGATTTGAATAAATTTTGTAGATGTCCACTAGGCAATGCTACATGTGAAATATCTAAGCTCTAGGCCTTCTGGTTTATTTTAAGAAAATTTTTAATGATTTTCCTAAGTAAAATCAAGTGACCCCTGGGGCTGGGTCAATTTTGACCCCAGGGGTCACGATTTGAACAAATTTTGTAGAGGTCCACTAGGCAATGCTACATGTGAAATATCTAAGCTCTAGGCCTTCTGGTTTATTTTTAGAAAATTTTTGAAGATTTTCCTATGTAAAATCAAGTGACCCATGGGGCGGGGTCAATTTTGACCCCGGGGGTCATGATTTGAACAAATTTTATAGAAGTCTATTAGGCAATGCTACATGTCAAATAACTAAGATCTAGGCCTTCTGGTTTATTTTTAGAAATTTTTTGAAGATTTTCCTATGTAAAATCAAGTGCCCCCTTAAGTGGGGTCAATTTTGACCCCGGGGGTCATGATTTGAACAAATTTTGTAGAGGTCCACTAGGCAATGCTACATGTGAAATATCTAAGCTCTAGGCCTTCTTGTTTATTTTTAGAAAATTTTTGAAGATTTTCCTATGTAAAATCAAGTGACCCCTGGGGCAGGGTCAACTTTGACCCTGGGGTCATGATTTGAACAAATTTTGTAGAGGTCTACTAGGCAATGCTACATGTGAAATATCTAAGCTCTAGGCCTTCTGGTTTATTTTTATAAAATTTTTGAAGATTTTCCTATGTAAAATCAAGTGACCCATGGGGCGGGGTCAATTTTGACCCCGGGGTCATGATTTGAACAACTTTAGTAGAGGTCCACTAAGCAATGCTACAAGTCAAATATCTAAGCTCTAGGGCTTCTGGTTTTTGAGAAGAAGATTTTTGAAGATTTTCCTATGTAAAATCAAGTGACCCCTGGGGCGGGGTCAATTTTGACCCCGGGGTGACCAAGGCAAGTGGGCGACCAGGTGTGGGTGCGCAACTTCACATGTTTATAATAAATGTTCACAGAAAAGAATGAAAGAAATTTAATGAAATTCTGCCAAATGGCAAGTTTGTTATACATGTACAAATATGTGGATTTTTAGACAATTAAAGGGCAATAACTCTGCAGTTACAAAAGAAATCCACACGAAATTGTGTGTGCACAACCACATTATAGCGCTCTAAATTCTGTTAAAGTTTCATAGTTCAAGGTCAAATATATCGAAAGTTATGATGCAGAAATTGCCATATTTATAGTACCCTATATGGTTAACACTAGAAACTTCTAAGGGCCATAACTCTGGTGTTACTTGGGCAATCTGACTGAAACTTGACGGGCCGCAAGAACTCATAGTGGTGAACACGTATATGAAGTTTTAAATAAATGTTCCCAACCATTTCCTAGATATGGCTCCGGACAGACGGACGGATGGACGGACGGACGGAAAGACGGATGGACAGACAACGCCAAAACTATATCCATCCGACTTTCGTCGGGGGATAATAATTTGACCGTAACTTGTATGTTTTGGTGTAAGAAGTATTAATTATTTTTCCACAGAACTGATCATCGTTTTTGTCTCAGTTTCTTACAGCACTGTTTACATCCGGAAATAGATGATGGAAACGTACCTCTGTCTAACTAATTCTAACTGATTTGGATCTTCTATCAACACCTGCACCCCCATCTTCATCTTGGCCTTCTGTAAGCTGAAGTCTAAACATGCTATTTTCGCTCCAGTTATTTTCTTTGGTAGAGCTGAAAACAAATCAATGCAAACAACTTCACCGTAACTATCAAACTAGCTTTGTTGTTTTTTTGTTTGTTTTGGGTTTAATGCTGTTTTTCCAACAGTATTTCAGTTATGTAACGGCGGGCAGTTAACCTAACCAGTGTTCCTGGATTCAGTACCAGTATAAACCCATTCTCCGCAAGTAACTACCCACTTCCCAACAGGAATCAGAGGTGGAGGGCGAATGATTTCAGATACAATGTCTTTCATCAAATTGTCACGGTAAACACATGCCCATCCCAGGGTTCGAACTCATGACCCCGCTTTCCATAGATCTCAGCTCTCCCTATTGAGCTAAGTGGGCATACCTATGAATAATGAATACACTGGAACTTCCTGTCTGGCATAAAATGAAATGAATAACATTGTTAAAATATTTACCTTGTGATGCAACTGTACAATTAAGAGCGTAACCCTTGACAAGAACACTTTCACTGGAACTCTGTCCGTGTGCTTTGAGTATATTCACTGCCTTGATTGGATATCTGTAACCCCCTTTACCATCTGACGTCCTCACTGCGTATGCTGCGTCAACCACCATGTTGGAAAAGAAATCTGATTGACTGACAACTAATTAAGGAATCAAACAATTTCAGCAATAGACAAGAATCAGTAACTGTTATATATAAAACTCTATGCAAACTAATATTAAAGGGATATTTCATATATACTTTGAAAAATTATTTAATTTCGCGGATATAAAATTTTGTTGTTTTACGGTAACTCAAAATGACCAACTTGTCGTGATATGCATTTGTGGACATAAAAGAATGGAAACTTCGCTTGTTCCTTTCATGGATTGGCGCAACCATGAAATGCACAGAAATTAGTCCCCCGTTAAAATATAGAAGTTTTCACAGTATGTTTATCAGCTGAATGTGTGAATCACATTTATGAAGGACATTTTATACAAAACATCGAGTGGAACTTTTAAAGTCGACCAACTTGCATGCCATGATTTAGAATTGGTCTGTGAAATTCTCCGAGAGGACCTACAAGTATAACTCGTTATAATCAGTAGGAGCACATCAAATGAACATGGTGTAATTGGTCATATATCTGTCCAGCTACATTGCCCGATCAAACCAAATGTATTCTTCAATCGAGGCAATCATGAACATATTTACTGTTCCCCAGCGTATATACTCCAAGTTTATTGATAAAATCATGGAGCAAGTTAAATGGGGATTAATGTATTAATTCACCATGAAAAATGGTATTTCTATTCATTTTTTTCCCATCTGATAGTAACTATGCTTTTTGTTTTTGTTGGATTTATTGTCGCATCGACACAATTATAGATCATGTGGCAACTTTCCAACTTTGGTGGAGGAGGAAGACCCCAGGTGCCCCTCCATGCATTATTACGTAACGGGTGGGCATCTGGGTAGAACCACCAATCTTCCGTAAGCCACCTGGATGGCTTCCTTACATGAAGAATTCAACGCCTCAAGTGACGCTCAAACTTACATCGGTGAGGGGCAAGTGATTTGAAGTCACAACCTTAACCACTCGGCCACGTAGTCCCCCATTGAAATATGAAATATTTCGCAGTATGTTTCTCAGCTGAATGTATGAAT
>NW_026459237.1:0-57433 GCF_021730395.1 Mercenaria mercenaria | reverse complement strand
CTTAATTATGTGTAAGTATTTCAGAAATAAGTACACTGTCCTATACATTTTATTTAACCATATTAAAGGTCATAAGTTTAATACGACTTTTCCACATTAATGAAAAAATATCTGTGCGCAAAACTTCAGATTTTCCTGTAGACCCTTATTATGAAAACTTATTGAGATATTTTTTTTTCAGATCAGTGTTGCAAAATATCGACCGCACGACCCTATCTCATCTATTTGCATAATTTTCTAAATACAATTTGAATTTTTAGTAAGGGTTTAATCAAATTCTGCAATAAAACATTGTAGCGTTAAAATCAAGTCTTTGTTTTACCACAAAACATGTAAGTCTGAGCATTTTTTACCTAAGACATTTTTTAAACAGCCATGTTTGCCAAATATTTATAGAATTTAAAGTTTTGCGGGTTAAATGTAATCCTACATATACGCCATATGTGTGAAAATAGATGACTGACTAGGGTAATTGATACATTTTGGAGAATATAGCTAGGTACAAGGAAACATTACAAAAATGTTGACAGTTTGATTTGTAATTATTCCTATTTTTTCTGATTCAGGTGATAAAATGGTACTTATATACTAGCACTATACTCTAAAATTGTTAACATAGTGATATTTTAAAATATTTAAGGTATTTAAGGCACACAGTTTCAGCTTTCTATCTGTTTTACATTATCCATGAAAATGATAATTGCAAGTAGAATGATTTTTCCATAAAAAGTTCAGATTATTGTCTACTTATGTTCGATATTGTATAAACAAATAAAATAACGTATTAGATGCATAAAAGATAAAAAAAAATGAAGCTACATTATACACGAAAGATAATTGTTTCTTCTAAGAAGTCACGATAAATAAAAGATAAGCTCAGGACGGCCAGCAATGTATGTTTTTGACGACAACGCTAGTGACGTCATACAACTTTCAGCTTTTCCAGGAAAGAAAGAAAATGAATGTAAACAGGCATATCTTGCAACGGATGTAGAATTTGGATTAGTATATAGGCAAGGATCACCCCGTCTAAATTTATAAGCGTGATTTTTTTAATAAAAGTCAATTTTCAACTTTCTTGAACGATTTGAAAATACCTCAGCTTTAGCATGACATGTCAGCTTTTCATTTACGAAATATATTTGAACACCAAATAAACACAAATCCTGCAGGAGTCCGTAATGGAGCAAGGGTAAATATATATGAAGACAAATTCCAACACAGTGTTTCTTCCCCTTACCGGTACAGTGAGGTAGATATTGAGATTTTTGAAACTTCGTAAAATCGTTGAAAAGGTGCTTTTTGATCATTGTTGTCAGAAAGTGTTTTTGGACCACGTGTTACGTGTTAAACATATCAACAGTTTGTATGGAACAATATTAAGGCAAAAATTTCATATTGCCTTCTTGCGTACACGTGTCTCTGTCTGACAAGTTGACTGCTTGATTTTGACATTCGGAATCCCATCTTGCATTCTTACATGTACATGCCTTTATTTGATATTCAGTTTGATTTGATTTTGCCTGCTGCATATATTCGTCTTGCTTTCGGACATGCTGTAATCTGATATACTACTTCATCATACTGACTAGTGGTTCCGTACATCTTGCCTTCTTGGACCGTCAATGGTGTATACTTACTGACGAAGATAACATCTGGTTATCGGACATGCTGTAATCTGACATACTACTTCATCATACTCAACTAGTGGTTACTTACATCGTGCCTCCTTGGAGCGTCAATGGTGTATACTTCTTGGTGAAAACACCTTAAGAAGTTTCTTAACTATGTGATTGCAAGGAGCTGGGTTATGAAATAATTTCAGTGCATTCCTAAATTCTTGTTCAGGTGGAGATAACCCTTTGTACGGAAACACACGAACTGTACCGAGAGTGTTAAGACTACAAGTCCGGTAACCGCACTAAACACCATATATTCCTATTTGAATCCAAGTAAAATGAGTATATTTTTCGAGACTCTACCTTTAATCGGATATATAAATAGCGCGCTATAAATAGCCTACAGAACAAAATTATGTCATCACCTGAGTACTAGTCGAAATAATTACACGTTTATACATGTATTGTTTTATATGTGTGACGCTGACGGGCAATCTAAATGGGGATATTGCCCATATGAAAAAATATCACAATATTTCCTAGGATCGCGTCAAATTAGTTGGACTACTGTTGCTTATTCAAAGGAGACATGATATTGAACAAAATGTGAGTACACTTTTAGCTATTATAATTCAGTTAATTTCAAATGTTAACAAACGTTTGACCTCACCCAACCTATTGTCATAAGGGGCTGATTAAATACAAATATTCATTACATTTTCTGGAGAGTTTACGTAGGGGAGGTTTGGGGGGAGCGGAGTGGCAAGCCCGATCCAGTGCTTGATAACCCGTGTCCTACCTCCTTCCCTCTCCCATCTCCTTCCTCCGCTCGGCTGAAAAGTTTCAGAGGAAATTCCGAAATAGATTTGGGCAAAATATTGTAAGTGTATGTTCGTTTGCAACGCCTTTTTTCAGCAGTATTTCAGTTAAGTAACAGCGGACAGTTAACCAGTGTTCCTGGATTCTGTACCAGTACAAACCTGTTCTCCACAAGTAACTGCCAACTTCCCCACGTGAATCAGAAATGGGGGACTAATGATATCAGACACGTCATTTATCAAATCGTCACGGAGAACATACGCCCCGCCTGGGGATCGAACTCACAAACCCAAGATCAGTAGATTTGTGCTATAATCCCTACTATAAGTATTGAGCTAAATGGGTGAGTTTTGGGGAGAAACTGCTTGATTTGAAAGAAACTTGGTGAGGACAAAGGATCTTACTAAAGTGTTTTAGAGAAAATAGCTTGTGAACACTCTAGAGACCACATTTTACCTTATCTTTATGAAACTTGGTGAGATTGTTAGTCTTGATGATCTCTAGGTCAAGTTTGAAACTGGAATATGTGGGGTCAAAAACTAGGTCAGTAGGTCAGGTCAAAGGAAAAGCTTGTGAACACTCTAGAGACCACATTTTACCTTATCTTTATGAAACTTGGTGAGATTGTTAGTCTTGATGATCTCTAGGTCAAGTTTGAAACTGGAATATGTGGGGTCAAAAACTAGGTCAGTAGGTCAGGTCAAAGGAAAAGCTTTTGAACACTCTAGAGACCACATTTTTGACCCAATCTTTATGAAACTTGGTCAGAATGTTAATCTTGATGATCTCTGGGTCAAGATCGAAACTGGGTCATGTAGGGTCAAAAACTAGATCAGTATGTCAGATCAAAAATGCTTGTGACCACTTTAGAGACCACATTTGTAACCCAATCTTTATGAAACTGTGTCAGAATGGTAGCCTTGATGATCTCTAGGTCAAGTTTGAAACTGGAATATGTGGGGTCAAAAACTAGGTCAGTGCTTCAGATCAAAGGAAAGGCTTGTGAACACCCTAGAGACCACATTTTTGACCCAATCTTTATGAAACTTGATCAGAATGTTAGCCTTGATGATCTCTAGGTCAAGTTTGAAACGGGATCATGTGGGGTCAAAAATTAGGTCAGTAAATCAGATCAAAGGAATAGCTTGTGAACACTCTAGAGACCACATTAGTGTCCCAATTTTCTTGAAACTCGGTCAGAATGTTAGACTGGATGATCTCTAGATCATGTTTGAATCTGGATCATGTTGGATTAAAAACTAGGTCAGTACGTCAGATCAATGGAAAACCTTGTGAACACTCTAGATACCACATTTGTGACCCAATCTTTATGAAACTTGGTCAGAATGTTAGTCTTGATTATCTCTAGGTCACTTTTGAAACTGGGTCATGTTGGATCATAAACTAGGTCACCTGGTCAAATTAAGTGAAAAGCTTGTGAACACTCTAGAGGCCACATTTGTGACCCAAACTTTATGAAACTTAGTCAGATTGTTAGTCTTGATGATTTCTAGGTCAAGATCGAAACTGGGTTATGTGGGGTCAAAAACTAGATCACCTGGTCAAATCAAGGGAAAAGCTTGTGAACACTTTAGAAGCCATAGTTGTGTGTTTTCAGTCATATAAACGACGGTGTCTACTTGTAGCAGTGAGCACAATGCCCAACTTTATAGTGCTGCCTCACTGGAATATCACGCCGTAGACACGTGGCATGAAACCCCACCCAGTCACATTATACTGACACCGGGCTGACCAGTCCTAGCACTATCCTCTTAATGCTGAGCGCCAAGCGAGGAAGCTTCTAGTACCACTTTTTACGTCTTTGGTATGACGCGGTCGGTATTGAACCCACGACCTCCCCATTCAAAGCGGACGCTCTGCCACTAGCTACCGAGCCGGTAGGCCACAATTGTAACTCATCTTTATGAACTGGGTCGAATGTTTGTTTCAATCATTTCTATGTCAAGTTCAAATCTGGGTCATGCGGGGTCAAAAACTAGGTCACCCGGTCAAATCAAAGGAAAAGCTTGTGAAATCTCTAGAGGCCATAGTTGTAATCAAATCTTAATGAAATTTAATCAGAATGTTTCTGACGATCTTTAGGTCAAGTTCATATCTTGGTCATGTGGGGTCAAAAACTAGGTGAGTTGGCCAGATAATCTCTGGTGAGCGATATATCCTTTCGGCTACCATAGCAGACTAATACGTACCATAAAAACGGGGGTCGCTATTACCGCTATCATACACCGACTGACTACCGCAGACGCCTAAAACGTACCATCAAAACGAGGGTCCAGATTACCGACATCATACAGCGTAGGACTACCGGAATTTTATTAATTTTTCTTTGTATCTGGGGGGAATTTGAATGCTTTTTATTTATTGCAGAATTTGATCTGAAGTGTAAACTTTCATTTATGTTATTAACAAAACGGTATAGAATCAGTTAAACTAATAAGTTAAATCATTCATATGACATACTAAATAATATTACGCAACAAATTACAGGTCTCCATAAAATTTAAAAACAAAACACTACGTCTCGTGCGCAAAAATGTTCTAAAATCATTTTTATCGCAATTTGTTGATAAGAAAATCCTTTTCAGACAATTAAGGGATCATTACTCTCCAAAAATACCAATTAGTTTTGATGGTTGCTCGTCGCGGTAATTACCGAACTCAGTTTTTAAAACTTAATTAATTACTCATTTCTACGCTACGGTATTTAAAGCTATTTTACTATGTCTGCATTATGCGGCTCCGGCATTCTAGAAGTCTGAAAACCACGGGTCTGCCACTGATGCGTTTTGTAGACTTTTCACCAGTTACTTTCAATATGGCACTACGGTAGTTCTGACCTTTTTTCCATGAAATACAAAATTTCACTGTGGTAATCAGAAATAGTGTACATTTATACACTGCGGCAGTAATATTTTAAATTGTTATTGCACTTGAAACTTACATATATACACTGTGGTAATTTTCTACAGAACGCTTCGTCGTTTTTACGCCGCAACGGTAATACATATGCACACATCGCTTCTTCCAATTGCATACTAGTAGTGTGTAAATTTATCCACTATGGAAGTATTTACTTTTCAAATTTAAAACTCAAACTTTAGGTAAGAATGCATTTAAATTATCCCAAAGTACACAATGGTAATTTTGACTTTGAGCTCCATGCATTATGCATTATAATGCATGGATACTCTGGAATGCTTTATATATGGTATAGTATTCAGTATTTCACATGTGCCTTTGTATACTCATTATATTAATTTATAGTCCGGGTCCGTAATGTAGGAGATACATTCGTGCACTTGTAATCTCTGAATCCTCTCACTGACGGAGGGTCGCGGGTTCGAGCTGTGCTACCGACTAGGATTTTTATGTGAGAAAGTAGGTAGTTGCTTACGGACTTGGCGTCTAATACTGGTCTTTCCCAGGAACGATGGTTAGTTGAACTGGCTGCTTGATATAACAAAAATAATGTTGAAAATGACCGTAAATTCAAACAAAAACAGACTCTAAAAATGATCTGTTTCCAAAACCGTACATGAATGTGCTTTCGGTGACATGAGATCTTGCAATTCTTCATTATATGATTAAACATTGATACCTTAATTGGACTTTAAAGAAAATATCAACGGAATACAGCTCGCAACTGGGATACGCTCTAATTTAGATATAGTGCTATTATAAATTCAGTTATTTTAAAATCTGTTTGAAAGTCAGTAAGGCATAACAAACTAAGGAAAAGACACTTTTCGCTACTATTATAAGTCTTACCACGAAGTGTCATTCGACATTTTTGAGTTTTGTTTTGGCACTTGCATCGTGTACACCATAAAAACAGATTATGAATATGAATAAATTTAAATTAACCGTAATAACGTATATTTGACGCGTTTACATGGTCCGCTGACATAACTGGTAGGTGACTAAAAGTAAAATGCAAAAAAGAACATTTTTATAACAGAATAATAAGATAAAATAATAAAATTAACAACTGAATGAAAACACTGCAGTACAGACAATCTCCTATGAACGGGTATGAGTAAGAAAAATCATATATCAAATGCTACACAACCTGAACAGCGTATTTTGGACTAAATGTCATGATAGACAGTCTACTTATAGTCCTATCCGGAGAAACAGGTAGGGAGACTAAAAGTAAACATTAAAAGCAAACAAAAACATTTGACAGAAAATAATAAAAAATATATATATATTTAAACGAAAGCAAGTTGTGAAATCTATAACAGATGAAGATCATTTATTACTTACAAACCATCGCAAAAGGTAACATAGAGCATATGTAATGTTACACAAAATTTTTTGTTGAATTTGTACTGTAGTCCCTTTAAACTGAGTAAGAATGTAACAATTTTGTCAACAACTTACGACAATAACCGTTCATCTATATATACATGTACTTTTTAATAGCCGTCTAAATGCAAGGGGGTGGGGTGTAGGGTAATTAGCATTGTTAATGACGCATAGAAAGATAAAATGTCCAAAATTCACTGTGATAAACATGTCATCGGTAGAACTGTTTAATAAGTTAGTTATGTGTATAATTATTATTTCTATACCATATTACAATGTATCAAAATTCACAAGAAGCCAAACTTTATGAAACATGTTTTTCTTGAATTTCAAAACTTTAACTCTAAACACATTTTCCCTTTAGACAGCTCATATTAGAAAAGTATATTGCATGTGAAAATTAATTATCAAAAGATGAATCAATCAAACTTTCTCATTCGTACTAAAAACATAACGTACATATACACACAACACATAGTAAAAATGTGTACACCATGTAATGTTGTCACTAATCTTAGACACTGTCTGTTTCTTTCTCCAGTTTGTGCTTAGTGTCCGCTAGTCAGACAGTCATTTCTTCTTCGTCGATTTTCAAGATAATTTTGTTGGCATTTTACGGGGTGTTTCTATTTCAGTATGTACCTTCCTGGGTGAGTTTTTTCAACCGTTATGTAGCTAAATTGAAGTAAGGGTTTTCTTATTAAAATGTAGTAATAATGAGCAATAATAAAACGTATCAAATTATAACATTTAGTGATTTGCAATGGTTATATATACTAAAATCGATTTTCTGGAGTTTCCAGTTTTGCTCTTGTTGCCATAAGTTTTACGGACGTTTTCGGATTGGAGGTTTGTATGGACTTGTTCTTTAGTTAGCCAATCCCAGTTCTGGACGCATGATACGAAAGAAAGCATTCCCTGAAAGTATTATTTAAAAGATCACGGGGATTAACCCTGAAAATAGATGACAAATATTTTTATGTAAGCAAGACATTTTGATTTTCAACTGCAATTATTGCACAGCTTCTCTGGAACTGGCTTTTGTACTTAAGGGCTGGATTTCTCGAAACATTTTATCCTGTACTAAGAAGATTAACCTGTTAAAAGCAGTCGAATATATAATGCAATTACAGACTTTTCCTCTTCTGACACGCTTAAATATTTCGAGAAATTTGACCAAGAGCGATAATTTGAGTACATTTTTGGATTAGAGCGACTTGTTGACTCAGACCCAATTTATATACATGGAGTAAAAAAAGTACGTTCACGTAACATAGCAATGACTCAATAATACCATGAAATCTTTAAAACTACTCATTAGATCAATATAACTTTTTTAATAAGAAGAGTATTGTTATACCTGTGTAAATTGTCTTTACACTGCTTAGAACCAAATGATGACGTTGGTGTTCGAAGACCACCGGCGGTCTTTAGTTTCATACTGCAAAACTGACAAGCATATGTTCGCCCTGACATTGAGATGATTTCATGTGAGTCTTGAAATTCTCAGACAATGGTATTAACTACCTACGTTTGTTTGGGTTTCCTAATTCGTGAACGGTAACCTTCCATACTCTAGCTACCATGTTTCCATCTTTGATTTGACGCGTCATATGCTGTCCTTTGTTCATTGTACTATCCGAAACCAGGAATTATAATGTATTACATGTATTACATTATTCCTGCCGAAACATCCTTCTGTCGGACTAATTTCTGTGGTTTCAAATCATATGGCAAGAATTTTCGCCCTTATAAAAAGAACCACAAAGATGGGTTGAGCTGGCAAGGAACGCCTGTGCCAAAGGGATGTGTCTAGAAGCACTATACGGTTCAAACAGATGTTCAACAACCTCCTCGTTAGCTCTACTTCTTTTTTTTCCTCTAATATAAACTTTAAAATTTCCCAAAAATATGCAGAAACTGCATCTGCGTAAACGAATATTTAAAGCCTCTCTTTAATACAATACTATTAATTAAACGTTTATCTATTTATCTTTTTATACTGCATCACTCCTCTTACGAGTATTAAGTGCAGCTGCGCGCCTGTACAAGAATTTCAAAAGTAGAATGGACAGGAGAATAAAAGTAATACACGATGTGTATCGCAAGCATGAATACAGTTGATAGTGTTAAAAACAAGAAGGACTTACATATAAAAGCAGTTTAAAGAAACAGGTCTATCATGTTAAGCATTGTGTGCAAGTTTGGTTACACCCTGCCTAAACTGGTTCAGGGTTGGGGCTTGGACAAGTTGTACTGGAAGGGAATTTCAAAGCACTATGGTGCCTGGAAAAAAAGTACTTATAGTAATTACAGGGAGTGATCATGAGGAACTAGGTATAGGTGTGGGGATGCATATGTCTTGTTAGACGGGATTGGGGAGGGGGAGGGGCTGACATAGGGAGAAGTGGTACAGCAACCAAACCACTCTGCAAATAATTACCACAGTAGACGTTTGCAGAAAGAACGAATTTCAATGTAGTACCGCAGTGTAGTTTTACTCGTCCTGTTACTAAGAACTATAGTAGACTTTTGTGAGAACTTGAATTTTAAGGCAGTGCTATAGTGTAGTTATACATATTAAATGAAATTAAATGCACTTCCAGTGTTGAGAAAGTTACCCTGCGAAAGGATTATACTAGTAATCAAAACTTACCCTGTAGGCCTTATTTATTCCCCGATTACCACAGTAGTTTAATGCAGGGCATGCGAAACCAAAGAGAGTGCCGCAGCGTATTAATACATATTCACACAAAATAGCATGTACTGCCGCAGTGATGCAGTGGCCGTTTAAATATGTGACTTTTTAATAAATAACATTAACTGTTTATTTTATCTGCATATAAATACCATTGTAGACTATTGCAGGAAACAAGAAACTATAAGTTGTGCCACAGCGTAATTATACCAATAACCACACAATAGACATAACTACCATAGTGTAGCAACCGTTTTACATAAAAATTACCGCAGCATAAAAATGTAGTATATTTTTGTTAATTCCTTCTATTTTCAATTGCGAAAATGTACAATTTTTACCCAGATACTGCATTATACGCTATGGAAATGAGCACCCCCATTTTTCTGGTACGTATTAGTCGTCTGCGGTAGCCCGTCTGCAAAACAGTAGCGGTAATGGAGAACCCCAAAAATATAGTCTGCATTTGGCGTCTCAGGTAGTGCGTCGGTGTACGATAGCGGTAGTCGAAAGGATATAGGGCCATCGTGGCCCTTTTGTTTTTGCTAGAAATCTGGAAATTAATGCTATATTTCTGAAGAATGCTTCGAAACTTAATTCTGACAGACTATAATGAAAACATATGAGAAATAGTTATTTTTACTAATTTTACGATGAAAATCGAAAAGCGTTTGTTATGCTTTACTCGAGGTAAACTGCCTCGATTTAACGCGCATTAAACACAAAATCTTCTATAGCGCTATTGGTAGCGACAGCGAAAACCTTATTTACTGCCGCGGCGGTCCGGGTTCGGTGAAAGAAAAGTATTTTTGGAGGTCAGTGCCTTCAGTTTTATTAAAGACAATTTAACACACATTTCTGTCGGGATCTAACTTTATGTGATGGACCTTTTTATCTCGGAAAAAGTATATGATACGCGAAAAAGGTTCTGCAATGTTGCTTAAATGAGCATACGTATCTTTAACAGTCTGCAAGTAAAAGATAGATTTTAAGAAGTTATTCATTTATATCATACTGTATAATAATATATTTATGCTATGTCATTTTTAAAGAGAATTTATATGTGTTTCCTTTTTTTTGTTAACTATCTGTTTGTGTTGACATAATGTACAATTATGAATATAAAAATTAAAGGGATGACTGCAACTTTCTGGTATTTCCTTAATTTTTTTGTTTCATGTTCAAATTTTAGAATCTGGCAGTTTTAAAGTAATCGAAAACAAACTTTACCTTCTGAATAGATAAATTAAAAAGAAAAAGACAATTTAAACCCCAGATTCTTTGATTTTGAATGTGTACCTAAAGTTCCCAGATACATGTATAAAAGTGGAAACATTATCAAGTAAATGAAGCTTTGGGGCAATAGCGCCTTCCCGTGTCTTTTAAGTTTTTTTTGGTTTGTAGGTTCCAAAACGGGCTCATTGAGCTACGCAGCCATTGCTAGTTGACATTTTTAATTCCCCCGCCATGAGGGTGGTGGGGGTTTGAGGGGTGTGCGGGTTATAGGAATGGTCTCCGTCCGTCAGTCCGCCGTAACAGTCGTGTCCGCTCATTATTACTTAAACCCCTTTAAAGGATTTTCATGAAATTGGGTCAATTGATCACCTCTCAAGATGATGTGCAGAACTCAGAGTCAGCAATGTCAGCTCAAGATCAAGGTCACAACTCGAGGTCAAGTTTTGAGCTTCCGTTTTTGTATTCCTTACCCATTGAGGGATTTTAAGATGACTTGGCTGTAATATTCACCTTAACATACGATGTGCAGAATCAAAATTCACCAATGCCAGCTCAAGGTCAAGGTCACAACTAAAATGTTTTTTGCATTCAATTCCTGTCCCTTCCTTTTCTGCTAAGCCACTTGGAGGATTTATTGCAATTTAGGCCAAGTGTTCACCTTATTGAGATGGTCCGCAAAACCCATGGGTCAGCCATTCATGATGTTTAGAACTTATGTTCATTTTCCATCATGTTTATCATGTTTTAGAACTAAAAAGAAACCGGAAACAAACAAAAAATATCAAGTCGGCAGCTCGGCTCGAACTCGCAATATATAGTTTACAAGGCGGACGCTGCATCCACTACACCATGATGTAAAACTTATTAATAGAGAGCGAAATACAGATATATAACATGATTAACAATTTAAAGGGCGACTTTCAAGGATGGATAAAAAGTTGATGGATCTTATGGCTTTTAATGCTACTTTTAGAGAACGGTATAAAACTTATAAAATACAAGAATCTATATTTTATTTCAATAAAAATAAAATATGTACAGACTTGATGATACACCGGACTTTTCAAAATTGATTAAATGGGACGCCTTGACAAATCAAACAGGTTTAAAGGTCCGTTACCGGACACGTAGCCCCGATACGCAGTGTCGTATTTTTCCGTGATTTTTTCGGAAGCTCCCGAGCACGAAGCGCCCTCTGGTGCGAGAGCGTGACATGCTACATTGCATGCTGCGTTATGCTATGTTGTATTCGGCTAAGCGACATGTGAAGTGCAAACTTAGGGATATATAGTGGTGAACCGTTCATTTGTTCGAATGAGCATCTTTTCACGAGAAATGTGTATAACAGAAACGTGAAGCAATAACATAGCTTTTAAATGTCTAATTTCATTAAAAATAGAAAAAAATCGCAATACGTTAGCGCATTCGCCAAAGTTAAAATGTTTCATCCACACATTCCAGGAACCAATTTATTTCTTATCCTCTGCAAATATACAACACAAATGCATGCATAATGCACGATGTAAGTTTACCACCTGCCAATGCATCGAATGTAGCATGTCACACTGCAGCATGTTCAAAAACAAGATAAATATTGCAGACTTATGCAGGTGACATGTAACTATACTAGTATGATATGGAGATATGGGCATATAAGAATGCAAGATGCATTTTCAAATGTCAAAATGTTGATGCCACTGTGTAAAATAGTGCCTTACATGAGTACGAAAGCAACATACAATTTTTACCCTAATATTGTTCCATAGATTATTTTTTATATCTTCAAGTCTTATGTGGTATGAAGAAAACAAGTCAAATTTATTTATTTTTTAATACTTCTAAATGATAATACTCTATGAATAAAATCATTTTACAAGAGGATGAATATTCCTATGCACATGACATTTCCAGCTCGCTTCGCTCTAACCCTTCGTTGATTGTCACTTACAAAACAGGAAGGAACCGGCGTAAAATAGTTTAACATTTCATGTAAGACCCCCCTCCCTCTCCAAAAAAAAACAAGAACAAAAAAAAACATAGCTTGAAAGGTTCACCAACAAAATCCTGGATCACCCCTATGATACTTAAGACGTTCCGCTAACATTAAAGACTTCATGACTGCAATTTAGACTTGCATGTAACTTTGAAATGCGAATTTTGCATTTTGTTCTCTGAATGCTATATTTTAACAGATTGTGATAAAACTTTGCATAACTATATAAATCACAGAAAAGTTTCATAAGCATACATTCCTAGAAGCACAGTATTGTGTATTTACTGTATCTAATCTAAACTTAAAGATTGAAAGCAACTTCTAATAAAAGATCTTTTAGTAAATCTAGCTAGTCGAAACGTTGTTCGAACGTGTGGCATACGCCCGTGATCTTACCGATTGACCTCGTTGTCATCCATTTGAATGTTAAAAACACTTCCAGGAACAGCTTTTTACGGAAGCATTTAATTGACTGAAGACATCTTCAGAGTACATGTGTTAACCCTTACCATGCTGGACACGATTTATTCTTCCTTTGTAACCAGTGTAGACTCATGATCAGCCTGCACATCCATGCAGTCTGATCATGATCTGCACTGTTCGCTATTTAGTCGTTATCTTTTTGGTAAGCACCCCTTTTAACAACTAATGGTACTATCCAATTTGGAAGGTAGACGAGTTCATTATAGAAATTTAGCATGGTAAAGTTTAAGACCTATAAGTGTGAGTGGTAATCGTATGTGCGTGTTTTAAGTCACATACATGTAAGTGATTAAAAAAACCCACAAAAAACCGTTCAAATGACTTGTAACATTTGATATATGACTTAGTCACTTGAAAAACGTACGAAAGAGATTTAATTCATTTTTTATCTACGTCTCTAGAACGATTCCATAGATTTTGACACTGCAGACAGCGCTATTTATAGAACTACTGTTTATTTCATTAGACGCTGGTTGCAGCGTAAGTCAGTGTGTTGGTATAGTCCTAGATGAGAGAAAATATCAATAAAATATTGATTAAAACGGCATAAAAGTAATCAAAGGTATGTAGATTCCTTTCAGATTCGTCTAATTTTCGTTTTTTGTCAGTATTAGGAAAATACAGGTTCTTGCTTTGGATAAAACCGTGTCGATAAAATGTTGGCTGCTTCAGACTAAATAGATAACAATTCGAAAAACTGTTATTTTAACTTTTTGTATCTTCTTGGTTATGCTTTTGGTTTACGCTGAATTATTTTAGCTCGATTGCGATGAAAAGCTTCAAGCTTATTTGAACTACTCTCGAATCCGCAGTACTGGTGTCATAAGAAAGCGCATGGTCGTGGCCCCGGTGGGACTTGAGTCCACGACCCCTGGTGCAATGTACTGCGTTTTATGCCACATGTGCCGAAGATACGGGGGGCATATTCCTATTTACTGTTCGTCCGTCTGTCATATTTTCATTCGTACTTAACCTGTACAGTTATGATCCAGTTAAAATGAAACAAAATGTAGTTGTTTTTTTTTTCTCTGGAGTTTAGCCAGAGATGGACTTTTAAGCTTTTGAAATATTACAGCTACATAAGAGCATTGTGTAATCAACACCCCTTTAGTCTTTGTACTTCTGAAATGGAACTTGGTATACATAATCGACAAGATGTGGATAAGCGCATATTATCGGGACGTATTTCGGATCTTGTTTTGTTCAGTTACGGCCCGTTTGAACTTCAATATGCGTCTATTAACGAAATTTGTGTGTGATTATTTTATTTGAGCTTGTATTTTGGAATATTACAGCTGCAACACACTTTCTTTTTTCTTTTTCCATCCATTGAAATGAAACTGTTAAGACTGGCCGATTATTTTAAAGTTAAGCCTACTTTTAGACATTATTTATTATTTCGCCAAGCATTTTACAAAGACCTTGTGTCAAACACAAATGGCATCATACTTGTTGCATCATTTTATCCTTGTTTTTTGTTCTTTTGATCCGTGTGCAGGTTGAATGCTCTATAACAATTTTATTCGATGTAAATCTCACATCTTTTCACTTCACATGTATGAGGAGAATTGTCAGTCAATAGTTAAGTCAATAGTTATTGCCCGAGATACATTCAGTAAGTGTTTTATTACAGGACGTCAGAAGTAAATTTTCATTTTTATTTTTATATTGTAACTTTTAGCCCAGAAAAAATGCATTAAATGTCATGCGCGGATCCAGCCAGTTTTCTAAGGGGTGAGAGTCCAACCGAACCCCTAAAATGACAAATATTTGTCTTTATACACTAAATGATTTGATGTGTATTTTTGTGGATGTTAGCCGTTTAAAAGTAGAAGTTTTTATTGAACGGGCTGAAAGAGAACAGTACCGACCAGCTATGAGTATCGGGGTCATAAAACCCACTCCTACCACGAACCCCTCCCCACCCACCTTCGAAAATTGTTAAATTCAGCGCTTCATTTCCTGCATTCTAAGCTATTTTAGGAGCATTTAAGAACACCTTTTTCCCCCTGCAATTTCATATTCAATATACCCCTTATTTTCACATTTCTATGCGCTCTTCTGTTGAATTTTGGAAAAAATAACAAAATTAAATTTCTTAAGAGGTAAAATTCCTGGTTTCTTGGAGATAATTAACATCGATATAAATAACATCGGTGTCGTATAAAGCAGAAGCAACATACACTTTGAATGCCGTCATATTGTTGCAGAGTCCGCCCGCTTAGCTCAGTAGGGAGAGCGTTAAGTCTTCGCATCACGCGGTTGCGAGTTCGATCCCCGGGCGGGGCGTATGTTCCGTTTCGATTTGACATTGTGTCTGAAATCATTCGTCCTCCACCTCTGATAATTCATGTGGGGAAGTTGGCAGTTACCTGCGGAGACAGGCTTTTACTGGTACAGAATCCAGAAACACTGGTTAGGTATATTGCCCGCCGTTACATGACTGAAATACTGTTGAAAAACGGCGTGAAACCCAAAACAAACAAACAAACATGTTGGCTTTTTGAAACATTTTCTTTCTCCTTCCTCTTCAATCCCTTTTAGGTAAGTAAAATAAATGGTGTTACGTTCAATAGTATACAACTATCTACCTTTTTACGGTATATAACTATCTACCGGAGTGTTCATTGGTTACAATTATACTGGCAAGGAAAGTGATTATTGACACTCATCTGAAAACTATTGACCGAAACAAATTGAAATCAAATCAATTAAAATTGATCTTTTGTCGGAAAGTTTCAGAGGAAGTTCTACGAGATTCAGCAACGCCGTGCGTGATGATACTTCATCTCCGTTAATCAATTCATTTTCGAGGCAAAACTTTTTTTAACTTTTAAGTAAATACTTAGACATTTAACTGTTTGCAATCTGCATTTCTTCAATTTCTTCCCGGAAGAACTAATGAAAGAATTGACTATAAATTGTTTCTCACATAGATCCAGTGGGATAAATGGTCAATAATTCATTTATAAATCAGGGGTCAATAGTCATTTAAGAACATAATAAGAAGTCAATAGCTGACTTTTTGTTAGGTCGCTTTCTTACAGTATTTATCAAAACAGATTACAGCATTCATAATGATTATATTGTGACGGGCTATGTTGGCTTGAATTTTTGCACTGAAATGTTTGACATCTTTTTTCTCTATTTCAGAGCTGAAAGACGATTTGGCTACCTTCTACAAAACAAGATACAGTACAATACCACTGTCACCGCTAGTCGAGGGACACGACACTCCCCTTGTAGATTTTTACATTTTGCCTGAAATGTATTTCATTGAAAAGCAAAACAAAACGCCAGCTGGGGAAGAAACTAAAACGCCTGTCAAATCGTTGTCGGAAGTATTCCAGTCTGAAAACAGTTGTGAAATATATTTAACCGCTGATGCTGGATTTGGAAAAACTGCATTTTCAAAATATCTTGCTGTCACGTGGTGCCAGGTTCATCGTCCCGAAATGAAATACAAAAAGTACTTCTCAGAAGATTCGATAACTGCCATGCGTGATTTTGAGTTTGTGTTTCTTGTGTTATTACGGGATTGTTCTGATGATTGCAGCATTGATGATTTGATAATGAATCAAATTATACAAAATTTGTCACGGTTTCCTGATATGTCAAAAGATGTTCTACGGGGAATACTGCACCGAGAAAAATCTTTGATTATTTTGGATGGGCTAGATGAGTGGATTCATCCTAAGATTCATCCTGAAAAGAAATGTACAAAAGTGCCAAAAACAATCCCTCATCGTAATGCTCGTGAAAAGTGTGTAATCCTTACCACAACAAGACCTTGGAAATTAGGTGTGTTAAATCTTAAAAATAGTGAAATAGATAAGAAAGTGGAACTAGTAAAACTAACCTCCGAGTCAGCACAGACATTAGAGGAAAGAGCGATTTCAAAAATAAAGAATCTTGATGTTGCTGAAGCAAAAATTCTGGCCAAACAATTAAATAAAAAAATCAAAGAAAATAAACTCGAGGAAATGGAATCCGTCCCCCTTCTTTCAATGTATCTCATTAGTTTATGGTGTGAAGATATTCCACTAGGACAGTCAAAATGTGGACTTTATGCAAGCATTATTGAACTCCTGCTGTCAAGAAGCTTAAGCAAACATCCGGAAATGGAACCAACGTGCCAACCCTCCCAGAGTGATATCCCACAATGCTTCAGAGATCATGAACATTGTAATCAACATTGCACATATCTGAAAACTTTAGGTAAACTAGCATTTGAAACTTTATTCAGTGAAACAAAGGAGAACACTCTTGTTTTTCACAAGTCAGTGGCGGATAAGTATCTCTCACCAAATTATTTGAAATTAAGTCTTGACTCGGGAATATTAACACAGAGTACAGAAAAGACACTACTCAAACAAATTTCGAAAGTTTCATTTTCACACAAAACCATCCAAGAGTTTTTTTGTGCATTGTACATTAGCTGTCAAAATGAAAGTGATGTCAAAAACATTGTTCTAAACAAATGCAAAAGTTTGCAAAGTATTCTTGACATGTCGACAGTGTTTGTTTTCATCAGCGGAATGGTGAATGCAGAAATCATTACTTCAATATCACAGGAATTTCTTTCTGTTATCAGTGAAGATAAGATAACGAGCGAATACAGATCCACGGCTGATTGGGACTGTAAACCTCTGGAAGACATACAAGACATGTACATTTCTTGTATGAAAGAAAACACGAGCGATAAGGAACTCAAACTTTTCTGTCAAGATTTTTTCTTTAGTGAAGATTGTAAAGAAGTAAAATACTTTTCTTATTTACCACGGCTCGCGGTACACAATAAAAATAACATGGCGTCAATAAATATCAACACAGACCGTGGTCGTAGTTTACGTGAAATTATTGATTCTTGTGAATTGCACGAAGTGTTCCAGATCAATAAAATATACTACTGCGGTAAAGAAGAAAACGCACAGCTTCCTGTACTGTTGGACAAGTCTCCGAAATGTGTCGCTGTTAGATCGCCTGGTCTATCTACTGGTTCTTGGAGCCGTGAAATGTTGAAAACATTACAGAATAATTCTCTGTTGCAAGCAATTGATATCCAAGGTTTCGAGATGAGCCACGATGTACTGAGTGACTTTCTGAATTATATTATAAACAGAAAAATAATGACGGAGATTATATTGTGGCAGTTATACTGTACCGAACACGAGCATTCGTGTACTTTCAGTTTAGATTTTAGTCAGCATTCAGATCTAAGGAAGTTAGAATTGTTCCAGATACCTGAAGTGTCACAATTGAAAGTTAATAGTCAAGTGAAACACGTGAAGTTGTGGAGTATCAATCTAGGTGAAATGTCGCTGCCTCCTGAAATGGCGAATATTGAAAGTGTTTATCTGGGGCTTGTAAACATGTCTGCTTCAACATTGCGTGATCTCGTTAAGGTAGTGGAGAAACTTTCACACAAAGTCACAGTAACAATACTCGGGTGTAAGATAGAACCGGAAACAGAGTTTGAAGACGTTAAACAATATATACGCTCATCTCAGAATTTCCGAGTTACGAAGGATGATAGCTGGTGCTTGGAGTTTGAAACAAAAGTTGAAAGTTAAGTTACTAAATACACTTGGACTTATAGTGTCAATGTATATAGACATTATTCATAAAACACATATCACACCTTTACACACATACATATAACATTTTTGTGACATACATATGTGTACATTAATAAAAATAGTGACAGTCGCGAGTGGAAAATTAATTGTTGGAGCCAATTCGTAGGAAAAGAAGGACATTCTTATACATGTATTAATATACAAGTAAGTTATTTTATTTCCTTTTATTTATTATGTTCTTAACTTAAATTAATATTTTAACAGATTTATAAAATTGGGCCCCGTCATGTAAAAAAGGGCCAACTTTGTGAAAATAAATGTTTCTTTGAGAACAGCCTGAATTCGTTCATCAAGCTATGCCATCAAATTGACCATAGTTATTATTCATCATCCTGAGAAATGGAGTATATCCAAAGTTTTATAAGCCCCCAACCCACTCCACTCCAGAACCATACCGGGCCTGCATCTACTAGTCGGACCGTCCGTCCGTCTGTCTGTCCGTCCCTTTCCGATTAAGAACAAAAGAAAACTACACGCTTTTTACCATGGCTAACTAAAAATAATTTGGTCAACAGACGCCAGACTTCATAGGATGATTGTCT
This sequence comes from Mercenaria mercenaria, assembly GCF_021730395.1. NCBI lineage: Eukaryota > Metazoa > Mollusca > Bivalvia > Venerida > Veneridae > Mercenaria > Mercenaria mercenaria. Next base: position 38,075 of record NW_026459237.1, on the reverse strand, counting down.
ATGGTCAGTTAATGACCCCCGTCATTTCAAGGGTCAAAAGGTCAAAGATCAAGGTCACAATGACCTGGAGACAGAAGACTGTTTTAGGTCGTTAACGGAAAACTACGTTGTTCTACAAAAGTCAGACTTAATAGGATGATTGCTTGTGGTCAGTAAATAGCCCCTATTGTATTACAGGTCAATAGGTCAAAGGTCAAGGTCGCAGTGACCTTGAGACTGAACATGGTTTCCCATTGATAACTGATCCGATGTTTATAAATAAAACATTCTTTGTCTCAGTTGAGTCTGAAAAAAAACTTTAAACGTAAAGGCGTCAAACTTCCAAGGATAATTGCTTGTGGTCAGAAGATGACCCCTGTTGTTTTACCGGTCAATAGGTCAAAGGTCAAAGTCGCAGTGACCCATAGACTGAAAAAGTACCATGATTAATAGCCGAAAAAGATCTTAACCTACATGCACCAAACTTTATAGGCTGATTGCCTGTGGTCAGAAGATGTCCCTGCAGTTTTAAGATCAGTAGGTCAAAGGTCAAGGTCACAGTCATCTTGAGACTGAGAACGTGTCCTGACTAATAACTGGAAACTAATTCAATCTTCATGCATCAAACTTTATAGGATGATTGCCTATGTTCAAAAGATGAACCCTGTAGTTTTAAGGGTTGATAGGTCAAAGGTCAAGGTCGCAGTCATCTTGAGACTGAAAACGTATCCTGATTAATAACTGAAAAAGATGTTAACCTATATGCACCAAAGTTTATAGGATGAGTGCCTGTGGTCAGATGATGACCCCTGTAGTTTTATAGGTCAATAGGTCAAAGGTCAAGGTGGCAGTGACCTTAAGACTGAAAACGTATCCTGATTAATAACTGAAAAAGATTTTAACCTACATGCGACAAACTTTATAGGATGATTGCTTTTGGTCAGAAGATGACCTGTGGTTTTACCAGTCAATAGCCTATATTAGGTCAAAGGTCAAGGTCGCAGGCATCTAGAGACTGAAAACGTATCCTAATGAATAACTGAAAAAGATTTTACACTAAATGCGCCAAACTTTATAGGATTAGTGCCTCTCGTCAGTAGATGACCCCTGTGGATTTATGGGTCAATAAGTCAAAGGTATAGGTCGCGGTAAACATGGACTGAAAACGTATCCTGATTAATAACTGAGAAAGGTTTTAACCTACATGTGACAAATTTTATAGGATGATTGCCAGTGGTCAGAAGATGACCACTGTAGTTTAAACATGAAAGTGAAGTTGAAATTATGTCATCTTCGTACTCGACGTAACCGTGAATCAGGTCTTACAAAATTTCTGGTAATAAAAATGTCAACTCTGATTTAAAACCGAAAATGAAAAAAAGGTATATAGAGATGGCCCAGTTCAAACGGATATCCACCTATCTAGCTAAGTTCTAATTTGAGTAGAACGCAAACTTTCATGAGATACTTTCCTGTACAGCCCTGTTTACGTCTTGTCTCATGCTTAGGTCAGATATCTGGATAATATACGGGACAAGTGCACTAGGATTGCACTTTAGGCTATTTTTGCTTATAAATTATTAAGTGTCCTATAACCGGCTGTAATATACTATAGTACCTAATCAAACTAGGCTATGACCTTCCTGTTCAGGCTGGGAACCGAACCACTACCTTCGTAGTTAAGCGTGTTGCCTGGAGAAGGTCAGTGTGTTGGCCTGGAATACATGTATACTTGTATGAAGTTGTTTAGGTTTTGATGAAATTTGGTATTTCTGAATTATTGGCCGTACAGAGATACTTTTTTGTTTAAAAATCAAAGATATGGTGTTCACTAATGAAGTACTTTGAAAACAAACATTTTGTTTATTTTCGAACATTTTGTTAATTTAATTGTTTCCAAGTTTTTACTTCCATAATTGTTGTATAACAAAATGTTGGTTATCTTGACATTCCACTTATCATAAGACATTCAGGTCTTTTAAAAGCGAATAGCTTTTCTCAGGCAGATACGATACTCTATATTCAAATAGTTTTACAAACACCATTTGACTACGTTTTCGAATATCAAACAAACACAGAACACCGCATTCGACATTCAAGTAATTGGCTAAGTTTATTAGTAATTGTGTATTTTGTTACTATGATTGTCAAACTTTATTGACATAATACATATGCGCTGTTTGGAATATCAACGCTCAAATAACATTAAAAAATGTTCACAAACTTGAATGTTGGCTAGACAATAAATATGTACTAGCTGGTCTTATGCTTTCATGAAACAACACAAGTTTTTAAGTAATATTCGTAAAATACATAATTTTTAATGTTAAAGAGAAATGTTTGTAAACAATCTTAAAGTAATTAGACATGTGTATCTTTTTCAGGTCCACCTTCATAGATGAAGAAGCTTTCTTTCTCCACATTTATTGAAAATTGTCGCAAATACCTTTGAACACAACTTAAGGACAGAACTACCTTCCGTTGATAACCTTTGAGCACAACTTAAGGACAGAACTACCTTCCGTTGATAACCTTTTAGCACAATTTAAGGACAGAACTATCTACCGCTGATAGCCTTTGAGCACAATTTAAAGACAGAACTACTTCAAGTGGCAACCTTTGAGCACAACTTAAGGACAGTTCTCACTCCTCCCGTTGGCAAGGTTTCATACTATAAAATACATGATGTGAAAAGTTGTTACCGGCTATTAGAAATTTGCACACTTTGTATTATACCCAAACATCTGCGGGAAAACTACATAGAGTTACTAACTGCAATCACCATATACAAACCATTTTATGTTATTTCCATTAGTTGGTATAGAATTTTCTCATTTTTACAAAGTGAACAGATCTCACGCTTTTGAAATTTGCACAACATCCATAATAATGTTTCACAAATATTATTTACAGTACAACCTCTCTAGAGCGGCCCTCTCTTAAGCAAAAACCTCTCTATAACAACATCATCAAACTTTTCCTAAGCTGAAATATATACTATCAAATTTACATCTCCAGAACAACAACCTCTAATAAACAGTCAATGTTTGTATCTTCCAAAGGGTATTGCTCTACAGAGGTTGCACTGTACCTAAATGTCTTTTAAGACCCTTTTCTACTAGGAAAGTTCTGTAAAGCTTATTTAGATAGTGAAACGCACAGTTGTTAGAAAACACTTGTTGAAAAGGGGTTTGAATTGGCTTGATTATGACTTTATTTGGTATGCTTGTTAAAGTTTTTTCTAAGATAGGTCTAAAAATGGCCGTTTAAGAGTATTTCGCTGTTACTAATACAATTTACTTTGTATCACTGAGACAAGTTTAGACTTTGCAATGAGAAAGTTCGCCTCTATTTTTCAGTAAAAATAGGCTGCGACCTTTAACTTTATTTTTGTTTTGCAACATGTGCAAACGATGTGATAATATTCAAAATATTGTCTTTCTTATGAAATGCTTTTTATAATGATTTAAAAAATGCGTTGTTTTTTTTTCGTTTATATACAACTAAATGCTTACTAAAATACGGATAATTTGCTGAAAAAAATGTTTGAAAAGAATAAATAGATTCTTATTTGCCTTTGAAGCCCATTGTCAACGACTTAGTAATATGTATTCATTTAGCTTTTTTCATATCAACTTCAGTTTTCTGGGTGATGAAGAAAATGGTATTTTTATGTGTTTTGTAGATGAGTATAGCTCTTTATCATAACGAAAAGACTCGGAACATGTTCGTATATTTCCGCCAATTCTTACGGAATTTTAGTTCCTAGGCGGTAAAGGCTGAACCTTTTTTCACAATCAAAATTATCAAACAAAGTATTGTAATAGCAAGCTTCTGTCTGATCTTTAAAAAGTATAAATTATTTTTGCAAAGTGATATACCGTTGTTACAGTAATGTGTTTGTTGAAAATACCGTTATAAAGGCATTTTGATTAAACTACCAAATAACATATATTTTCCGATTGGTTGACCAATTTATGTTCGCAATCATCTTTGCAACCACTGTCAATTAGACTTTATTTGTTTAGTCCATATGATAAAAAATGTCAATATAGTTTTATTATCTGTTTGCCACCAGCTGCAAATAACGGAGCAAACCGAAAATTGCCGAACAGTCTCGACAGCAGATTGATCTGGCCAAACTTATTAACGGCTTTTGTGATGAATTTCACGATGGGCCTTATTTTTCCATATGAGCTCTAAGGTCAAGGGGTCACACTTAGAGTTAAACTGTGTAAGACCAAGCCCTGATATTAAAGGTCGAGGTCACACTTTGTGGTCAGAGTAATTATTTTTGAATTGTTCAGTAATTTTACTTTACGTGTATAGATATCTAAGTAACTTAGCGCAAAAGTCAACAATAAATTGATTTTTTTAGACTCAGGTGTGATACAGATATCAACACTTAAAAGCATTCGCCAATTATATAGTTCTAGACATTTTCGATTTAGATGCATATTATGATTTGATAATATTATATTGTTCTGATGCAAAAGTAGTGTTCAATGACATATTTTAACTATATAGGCAAAAATGTTCTTATTTTAAGTGTGTTCCGTGTTAGCTATTGTGGTCGCCCCCTGTGTCCGTTGTCAATAATTTAACTTTTAAACCTTATGTAGCACACTTGTTCAGAATGTTAGCCTCAATAAAATCGCGGGAAAGCAGAATCAAAAGCTACATTTTCTCCTTGATCTTCATAAAGCTCTATCAGAGTGTTGCCTTGATGAAATAATAAGGTCTCAAAGTAGGCCACTATGTCAATTGATAGCAAAATCTATTTACACAACTGTTGGGGGAAAGCGAACGTATTATGTGATGGCGCGTAAGTATGCCTGTCTTTCCGTCAAATTTAGTAGCAGAACTGATTAACCAATTACGGTACTGACATGAAACGATGTGCAGAGCACAATAACTGGGCCAGTAGGTCAAAGTTCGAGGTTACAAATCAAGTTCATATTACTCTCCCCGTCTCTCACACGCACATTATCCCCACCCCAAAAATCGCTCAGTTTTTGCCGTAATATTCTATCACCTCTGCCACACAAAACATCACAGCCCGCCCCTTTCCCCGCCATATTTCATTCCGCCTCCGACACACACTAAAATAAATCTTTAAAGTTTAATTCTTCCTAGAAATCATATACATTGTAATATAAAACGAATTTAATCTAAAACATAACTGAACACAGACCAAACGTTTGTTTCAGCCTATCCTTATAACATGTTTTACTGTCAAGGAAATGAAAGATACTTAAGTTAGTTTACATAAAAATGTTATGTACATTGTGCATATTTATTATATTACTATATACAGATAAATCATTGTATACTCGATAATTGAATGTCACACGCTTTATTGAAAATGTATTCTAAATTGTTAAAGTGTGAATCCATTGTAAATGCTGATAGTGATGATGATGATGATGAAATATGTAATTATATATAGATATTCGTTAAATATATGTGTAATTCTGATGGAATGCACCATTTTAATTTAGCTCACCTGTGCAACCTGAGCAATGCTCAGGTGAGTTATTGTGAGCGCTCGATATCCGGCGTCTGTCTGTCGACTGCCTGGGCGATCTGGGGTTAAAAAACTAGGTCACCAAGTGAAATCAAAGGGAAAGCTTGTTTACACTCTAGAGGTCACAATTTTGGCCCAGTCTTAATGAAACTTAGTCGGAATGTTACCCTTAATAAAATTTTGGACAATTCTGATATTGGGTCATCTGGATTTAAAAACTAGGTCACCAGGTCAATTCAAAGAAAAAACTTGTTAACACTGTAGAGGTCACATTTATAACTGTATATTCATGCAACTTGGTTAAAATGTTAACCTTGAAGATCTTTAGGTCAAGTTTGAATCTGGGTCAGGTTGGATCAAAAATTAGGTCACCAGGTCAAATTAAAGGAAAAGCTAGTTAACACTCTATAAGCCATATTTTTGACCGTATCTTAAAGACAGTTGGCCACAATGTTAATCTTGATGATCTTTAGTTCAGGTTTGAATCTGGATTGGGTAGGGTCAAAAGCAAGGCCACCGGGTCAGATCAAAGGAAAAGCTTGTTAGCACTCTAGAGGCCACATTTGTGACTTTATCTTCATTAAACTTGTTCAGAACGTAACCTTGATGATGTTCAGGTCAAGTTCAAATCTGGGTCAGGTGGGGTCAAAAACTAGATCACCAGGTTAAATCAAAGGGAAAGCTAGTTAACAATCTAGAAGTCACAGTTTTGACCATATCTTAATGAAACTTGGTCAGAATGTTAATCGTGAAGATATTGAGGTCAGATCTTCAATCTGGGACAGGTGAGGTCAAAAACTAGGTCACAAGGTAAAATCAAAATTAAAGCTTGTTAACACTAGAGATCTAATTTGAAACTCACAGGAATTAATCAGATTGTTCGTCTTGATGGCCCCTAGGTCAGGTTCGAATCTGGGTCATGTGGTGTCAGAAACTGGGTCACCAGGTCAGATCAAAGGTAAAGCTTGTTAACAATATCGAGGTCAAATTTATGACCATATCGTAATGAAACTTGGTCAGAATGTTAATCTTGAGGATCAGGCCAAGTTTGAATCTGGGTCATGTTGGGTGAAAAACAAGTGCACCAGGTCAAATCAAATGTAAAGCTAGTTAACTACTTAACACTCTTTAAGCCACATTTATGACTATATCTTCATAAAACTTGGTCAGAATGTTAATTATGACGATCTTTAGGTCCACTGTAAATCTGGGTCAAGTGAGTTAAAATACTAAGTCATCAGGCCAAATCAAAAGTAAAGCTTAACACCCCAGAAGCCACATTAATGACTGTATCTTCATGAAACTTGGTCATAATGTTAATCTTGTTTAGTTCAAATCTGGGTAATATGGGGTCAAAAACTAGGTCAGTAGGTCTGACCTTGTCAAATTAATGGAAAAACTAGTAGGTGACACTCTAGATTTATGAGTATATCTTAATGAAACTTGGTCGGAATGTCAATCTTGATGAACTATACATGTAGATCAATAGGTTAGGTGAGCGATACAGGGCCTTCGTGGCCCTCATGTTCAAAAAGCTGTTACATGCCTTCGTTTTGATGCATTTGGAACAAAGTACCAGTGTTTAACCATTACCATTACCATGCTAAATTTCTATAATGAACTTGTCCATTTTCCAATTTGGACAGTACCGTAAACTGTTAGGGTTACTTACCAAAAATATTCTGACTGAGTGGCGAACAGTGCAGATCATGATCAGGCTGCATGTTATACTGGTCGCAAGGGCAGAACCAATTGTGTCCAGCATGATAAGGGTTAAATTTAACATAACTAGGTAAAATCATGTTTTTGACAATTGTTTACATTTATGGCGTTCTTTTAAAGGGGCAAAACTTCTTTAGAATATTGTAAGTGTCCAATTCTATCGGATAGAACAGCAAAAATTTAGAGTATTGAAAAGATAAGTTGTTTGTCTTGATATTGCTCGTTTACTAATAATTTCTGTTGTTTTGTGATGTACTGCCAAACCTTAAGTATGTAATTTAGATTTTTTCTTTACGCATTGTATGAGTATCATGTTCCAAATTTTATTGATAAAGTCAAGGTCCTTTTAGAGCAAAAACAATAGCATAAACAATAACAAAATAATCAGAATGGCAAATATTACATTGTTGGTATGATATTGAAGCGTGACAGTTCTTCGATTACTTCGATTTTTGCACATATGAGCCGTGCCAGGAGAAAACCAACAGAGTGGGTTTGCGACCAGCATGGATCCAGACCAGCCTGCGCAGCCGCGCAGTCTGGTCATGATCCATGCTGTTCGCTATCAAAGCCTATTGCAATTAGAGAAACTGTTAGCGACCAGCATGGATCCAGACCTGACTGCGCATCCGCGCAGTCAGGTCTGGATCCATGCTGGTCGCAAACCCATTATATTGGTTTTCCAATGGCACGGCTCAGTTATAGTGTTTCTTACAAACGCAGTGGTTACAAGTAAAAACGTACAGATGAATCATTTGAATGAATTTTAGTTATAATACTGATTGACAGTGAATGCTATCTACTCCGTGTGTTGCAGAAAAGTATTTCGATTGTATCTGATATTTACTATCAAATGAAATCCTCTAAAATTACCAAAGTTCGCTGTCTTTGCCGTTCGCCTACTTCTAAATAGGCTAATATTGAAGTTTCGGTGAAAGTTATATTTCACTGGTACTAACAGTTTCCTAGTTCATACTCTTAAAGCACGTTAAGAGGAATTTTGGGCAGTTTTAGACCGATTTAAATGTTCACAAAATTAGATTATATTTTCACATGAAATTTGCCATCCGGCGTACACCGAACTTGACATTGTTATTATAACAGAATTATTCCAATTTATGTACCTTAGTCGTGAAGAGAATACGGGAGATATCTATAGCTACTATTGTTGTGGTATAGTGTCTGTCTTAGGTGTGAGAGGTCCTTGGTTCGAATCCCGGTCAGAGCTTATTAAAAATATCTGCATTCTGTTCCAGCATGTATTTTCAGGTAATCAGGCTGTTCCAGATGTCTTACATTTATAACGAACAGTATCATGGATACTTTTTTAGCAATATGGATCACTGCTAAATCTTAAATGAAATACACCCAAATAGAAAATATTCAATATAGTATGTCCCTTCGATGTTTCTGCTCTCCAAGTTCAAGAAGAATTACATTTTCTTCATCACAATTTTTTTTTATACCAAAAATGTTAAATGCTCGCAACTTTACGCTCCTAGAGTGTTTCTTGAAAAATGAGGACATTTACCTTCATTTCAAAGCGTTTGAACTTCATTAAAATTAGGTTATATCTCTTCATTATAGATGTTAGATATTGTAACAGTCAATTTAACCAGATGGAAGTTAGAAGTTGCCATTCCGGTTCGTGAAATTGTAATCACCAGCCTCCAATGACTGTGTATTTTAGCAATTTATATTGTGGCGTTTATTACCTTCCATAGCTGACACATTCTTCTGATTATTGAGTACTAAGTTCTATGATCCATGCATTTATATGTTATATAAGTACTTGTACCTAGTTTTGTTCTATATATGTAAAGGGGTTTATGTTGAATTGGTGTCTTATATATATTACGCTATTTACATAGAAAATGTTATTTCAACATTTATGTTATGTCTACATTTATGTTGAACATATTTAAAGAGAGGATATCAAATCAGCGCGGGTTCAGTACTGGAGATTTTGAACGAGTTGAATTCTCAGCTGAAGAATAATGCCATTATTGACAAACTTAATGAATATACATTATCTTTATTGACACACTTAATGAATATACAGTCGAACTTCGATGGCTCGAACTCGAGGGTCCCGTGGAAATTAGTTCGAGTTTTCCGTTGTGCGAGCCATCCAAATGGCGGCCATTTTGAATTTGGGAATTCCAGGGCATGATGTGTTACAAACCTTACATCGTAATATATTGTCATATTGCACCTAAATATGTGTATGATACGATGATAAATAAAAAACGAACGCTGAAATATGCTTTATTATTTATTTTCAAACATGACATAGATACGGAAAAAACACAGATAGAACACTAATATAATTATAAGAATTTGGTGAAGACAGCATCAAATAGAAAGGCATGAATAACAAACCTTTTTGAATCATAGCCCAGTACAAATATTATCAAATATAGTGCTTTCCAGTAGCCGACATAGCTATCCCCCCGTATCCGGGTCCTTTACTAAGTTGTTCAGCCATGCTAAAGCAGTATGAAAGTTGACGTCGGATCTCCCGTTTTTAAGCAGAAAAAATAAAGACAGACGTAGTATGTACATTGCTCAATCATTTTAAATAATTTTATTCGTATAAATCAAAGCCCATTAAAGCATTGCATTGAACGAAAGTCACTTTGTTTAATTTGTTTGTCGTATACCGACGCTAATTACGAAAGCGTGCGAAAATTACGCACGCGCCGGTTAAAGGGGAAGCTTGGCGAATGTCAGGCAGAAGTGTGAAAAACTTTGTAAACACAAACCATCCCGGCAAAAATTGTCTGTTCGACTGAATAGGTGTAATTATCACTGTAATTAAGCCGAGGGGACCACCAAATGAGTTCGAGAGTTCGAATTATCGAAGTTCGAGCGATCCGAGGTAGAACTATATAGAATAAAGAAGGAATAAATTCGGGACCGGGCGACGACTTCGAGCGATCCCGGGTGTTCGAAAGATCCGAGTTCGAGCCATTGAAGTTCAACTGTACATTATCTTTATCATGATGAATTATTCCTTTTTTGTCGATCTTGTACAAACACAATTTCAATGTTTCAGCTCTTCAGCATGATATATACACGGCTGTGCTGTAACAGTTTTGTGATAATATTTCATGAAATGTATAATGATTTTACACAATGAAAGTTTTGATTTCTGTCACATTATGCTAATACATTTTGTTTCAATTTTATGATTATTTTTATGCATGACCTTGTAAAGGTTCTATGTCAGAAAAAAATTCATATTTTGCCAAATTATATATCAAAATTGTGTAAGTTATTTCTTCCATATCCATAGAATTATATATAAAAAAATAAATAGATGTAATTGAGTTTTGACTTGAGTTATTACTTTATTGTATTTGGCACGAACGCTATTCTTGTATTGGTAGAGGGTATCTGTATTTATCTCGCCTCCTACAGGATTCTTACATTTCTATTGGTCAACAGACGTCACGTGGAGACAGGATATATTCCATATCCTGCTAGTACGTTACAGATATGAATTTTGATTAAAAACAAAATGGCTGCCGCATCGCTAGGGTAATTAAAACAAGTCAGATTATAGCCCAAACTATAGATAACATTTCCGAGATAAAAAAAAAAATAGTGTTTTCTTGCCGCTCTTCTTTTTCCTATCTTATTTAGGTTCGTAAAGTGAGTAGAAATTATATAGAAGAACAGTAACTCTGCATGGCACGGCCGCAATTGACCTTGACCGTTGACAGGTTGAAATGTTGTTTTAGTAAAATCATCGTAAAGCAAAGGAATTAACACATTTTGTTGTAGGATCATTTAAGGTTCATGTAAAGTGTTTGGACACCACCCCTCAGGTGAATTTTGATTTTGGAAATTTATTCTTCGAAGACCGTTTCTATTTACTATAAATACACTGAATTGTTTAGAGGAAGTAGGGAATACATTACACAAAGGTAAGCTTCTTTAAGAATAAGTATTTTGTCTAAAATTGCAGGTACTTCGACCGTCACGGTTCTATTTTGTAGAAAATATCAAACTTTTTTTTCAAAAGTATTTTTTCTTTAAATACGTTTTGTTTGTGTCTGTAACATATTTATCTAGGTACTCCTAGTATTGGAATACAGTTAACTTACATATTTTCTGAAATATAGGAGTATTTTGTCATTTTGACAGCTCTACTTTCACTTTCGTTTTGCAATTTTGGCAAATTTTTGAAATGTAGATGTATTGTAGCAATTTTAACTCTGGGAGTACCTGGAGAAATATGTTAGGCACACAATAAGTAAATATCTAATGTCAAAATATTTTTGAAAAAGAAGTTTGATATTTTTTACAAAACCGAATGTGGACAAGCAAAGTACATGTCATAAAAGAGAAATATTATTGTACCGAGCAAAACAACCTCTCTTGAATGACATGTCTACTCCTTCTGAACGGTTTCGTATACAATGTATGCAAAACAAAGGCCTATGAGGTCTCAAAACATGAAACAAAAATTTACTCGAGGGGCAGTCTCAAACACTTTACATGAACCTTAATCTACCTGCAAGATAAAGGAATTAACAGGAAACGGGACTAAAGCGGAAGTTTTAAGACATTTCTGACCGTCTAATCTGATGATTTTTCGAAAGGATGGAAATTATGTAAAAGTTTTTTAAAACCAGTTCATAACCTGTATAAATGAGCTTCTGTGTTTTGTGATTCTGTCAAAAATACAGTTCATTTTTCATTTTATGGCTGGTGTTAATCAACTATAATCAAAGCATGAAAACAAGGGAAGATTTCAGGATTCCAGTCTGCACTGTAAGTAGCTTTATTAATATAAAGATTGAGTCAATCAGTATAGCGAGCATGTAAAAGGTAGTCGGCAAGATAAAATCGTTACACTGCTTGTTGGTGACAGGATACGGGATACACGCTGTCTCGAAAATCAATATCAGATATCCCGTATCCTGTCACCAACAAGCAGTGTAACTAATAATATCCGGCACGAACAATGTTCTTGTATTGACAGAGGGTATCTGTATATATACTGCACGAACGATATTCTTGTATTGGCAGAGGGTATCTGTATATATCCGGCACGAACGATATTCTTGTATTGGCAGAGGGTATCTGTATATATCCGGCACGAACAATGTTCTTGTATTGGCAGAGGGTATCTGTATATATCCGGCACGAACACTATTCTTGTATTGGCAGAGGGTATCTGTTTTGGTACATGGTATCTGCATATACCCGGCACGAACAATATTCTTGTATTGGTAGAGGGTATGTGCATGTACCCGGCACGAACAATATTCTTGTATTGGTTGAGGGTATCCGCATATATCCGGCACGAACAACATTCTTGTATTGGTAGAGGGTATCTGTATATATCCGGCACGAACAACATTTTTGTATTGGTAGATGGTATCTGCATATATCCGGCACGAACAACATTCTTGTATTGGTAGAGGGTATCTGCATATACCCGGCACGAACAACATTCTTGTATTGGTAGAGGGTATCTGTATATATCCGGCACGAACAACATTCTTGTATTGGTAGAGGGTATCTGTATATATCCGGCACGAACAACATTCTTGTATTGGTAGAGGGTATCTGTATAAATTCGGCACGAACAACATTCTTGTATTGGTAGAGGGTATCTGTATATATCCGGCACGAACAACATTCTTGTATTGGTAGAGGGTATCTGTATATATCCGGCACGAACAACATTCTTGTATTGGTAGAGGGTATCTGTATAAATTCGGCACGAACAACATTCTTGTATTGGTAGAGGGTATCTGTATATACCCGGCATTAATAATATTCTTGTATTGGTAGAGGGTATCTGTATATATCCGGCAGGAACAATATTCTTGTATTGGAAGAGGGTATCTGTATATATCCGGCACGAACAATATTCTTTTTTGGCAGAGGGTATCTGTATATATTCGGCACGAACAACATTCTTGTATTGGTAGAGGGTATCTGTATATATCCGGCACGAACAATGTTCTTGTATTGGCAGAGGGTATCTGTATATATCCGGCACGAACAACATTCTTGTATTGGTAGAGGGTATCTGCATATACCCGGCACGAACAAGATTCTTGTATTGGTAGAGGGTATCTGTATATATCCGGCACGAACAACATTCTTGTATTGGTAGAGGGTATCTGTATATATCCGGCACGAACAACATTCTTGTATTGGTAGAGGGTATCTGTATATATCCGGCACGAACAACATTCTTGTATTGGTAGAGGGTATCTGTATAAATTCGGCACGAACAACATTCTTGTATTGGTAGAGGGTATCTGTATATATCCGGCACGAACAACATTCTTGTATTGGAAGATGGTATCTGCATATATCCGGCACGAACAACATTCTTGTATTGGTAGAGGGTATCTGCATATACCCGGCACGAACAACATTCTTGTATTGGTAGAGGGTATCTGCATATATCCGGCACGAACAACATTCTTGTATTGGTAGAGGGTATCTGTATAAATTCGGCACGAACAACATTCTTGTATTGGTAGAGGGTATCTGTATATATCCGGCACGAACAACATTCTTGTATTGGTAGAGGGTATCTGTATATATCCGGCACGAACAACATTCTTGTATTGGTAGAGGGTATCTGTATATATCCGGCACGAACAACATTCTTGTATTGGTAGAGGGTATCTGTATAAATTCGGCACGAACAACATTCTTGTATTGGTAGAGGGTATCTGTATATACCCGGCATCAATAATATTCTTGTATTGGTAGAGGGTATCTGTATATATCCGGTACGAACAATATTCTTGTATTGGCAGAGGGTATCTGTATATATCCGGCAGGAACAATATTCTTGTATTGGAAGAGGGTATCTGTATATATCCGGCACGAACAATATTCTTGTATTGGTAGAGGGTATCTGTATATATTCGGCACGAACAACATTCTTGTATTGGTAGAGGGTATCTGTATATATCCGGTACGAACGACATTCTTGTATTGGCAGAGGGTATCTGTATATATCCGGCACGAACGATATTCTTGTATTGGCAGAGGGTATCTGTATATATCCGGCACGAACGAAATTCTTGTATTGGCAGAGGGTATCTGTATATATCCGGCACGAACGATATTCTTGTATTGGCAGAGGGTATCTGTATATATCCGGCACGAACAATATTCTTGTATTGGCAGAGGGTATCTGTATATATCCGGCACGAACAATATTCTTGTATTTGCAGAGGGTATCTGTATATATCTGGCACGAACAAGAACAATATTCTTGTATTGGTAGAGGGTATCTGTTAAAGTAGCTGCATTGTTTGAAACTTGATTATATTTCTTTTAATGTGTTTCAACGAAGAGGGGACTTCTGCTTTATCGTCCGTCAGTCACACAAATTTAGGTCCTGCTTTGTCCGGAATCTAGTATCATTTGTAATTGAACTTAAAAAAAAACTAGCAACCTTTCACCCGCCATAATGATGTTACTACATGACTTCAAAGTCAGATCGCTCCGATTACCCGGGACCATTATGTTTACGGCGATTGATGCACCATTACTGGTCCGTCAACGGCAGCCATAATTACCTATTGAACGGCTATATATTCTCCCAGGAGCTATAGTTAGGATATATACTACTCAAATTTTGCTAAGCACAAAAGGTTTCATATTATATTATAAACATGGTTTACAAGAATTCTTTACAGTTCTTTCACCAAACGGTTAAACAAGGTTTTGAGATTACCCCCGGTACAAGAACTAAGCTGTTGTATCGGTCAGGCATATACAAGCATATACCCGTAATGCAACTATTCTTGAAAACATACCCCTCAAAAACTTTGGTGCTTAGCAAAAGTTGAGTAGTATACATTACTGTAGCAGATGTTAGAATATTACCTTTGACCTGTTTGTTACGTTTCCCGCCATTTCTTGGGTGTTGCAGACGGCAGTTTCCGTAACATGATCCGTTTTGTTTCGTTTCTCAATTATTGAAAAGCATATGTCGTTTGCCTGGTGCGTCTAACTTTAGTTAGATCACTGAGATATAGACTGGGAAGGCGCTCTAAACCTCAAACTCAGTAGATGTCTTGAAAATGATTAACTGGTTCCCGGCAAAAATATTCACGTATATACAAGATACAGTGTGCACCATGTACGAAATAGCGGGAAACGTAATGTGTAGGTCTAACGTAACGCCTGCCAGGGTAAATATACATCCGGCTTAGTATTTAGCTTCTGATGAACTTGAAAAAAGTCAAAGGTGTAATTAATTTGTATTTATCATACCTAATGTTAATACTCAATGTAAGATTTCCATAGAACTATTGGGGAATTATTTTGCACACTACATTTCAAATAAAATTAAGGTGAGATAATTGATCTGAATATCATCCGGCCTAGACTGGCTCCCTGCCTCATAATTTTCATATGCAAGTATGCTTTATTTTTGAGTAGGTTCTTTCTGTATCGACCAGGCTCCGAACAAAGCAACCAGATAAAATGTGATTTAATAGGCATAAATTTACTTGTTAAATGCTTGCAGTTCTAATATAAAATAACTTTGAAGCCAGAGAGCAAGGATACATCAAGACGGATGATATTATTTTCCGAACCCACGACAACAGGATGCGACATCACGACAAGACGGTGTAACAGTGCAATAACACGATGTTACAGCACGATAAAACGATGCTACTGCACGATAATACGATGTAATAGTAAGACAACAGGATGTAACAACACAACAACGCAAAAATCAAATATGGCAGTCAGTGCCGCATAAATTTTGCACTAAAGCATTTAGGTTGCCGTGGTGACGAGATTGACAATACGACGGTATGACCGCATTTAGAGTGCGAGGAATTATATCACGAGGGTGCAGCCCGAGTGATATAATAATACGTATCTGAACGACAAACGATGATCTTTTTCAAGAGCAAATCACTAATTGAGATATATTATTTCGATTCTAACACGCAACTAGAGACTTAAAAGTACATTTTTGACGGCATTCATCGAATATTTGCCCGTTTTCAATCAGTTTCTTTTCAAGCGCACTGCTATGCCGTTTGATGCTATGACGTAATAATTCACTGTTTTCAGCCTTCTGTGTTTAATAGGAAAATGAATCGAATTGTGTTTGAATATCTAACACATGCACTATTTGTAAGTCATAACATCAAACGTCATAAAGTCGCATCAGAGAAAAAGACACTAAAACACAGGCAAATATATATTCAACGTGACTAACTTTCAAGTGCGATGAATGATTTGCGATAGAAAATTCGTAGATCTACATGCCGACATTGCTCGAAAAAGTCATTTTGCACGTGCAGCCCGTGCCTCAAATAGAGTTAATCGAATTTGACAAATCTTTACACCAGTGACGTCTGAGCTGCGTCAAATATGTAGTCGTGTTATGCATTTAACACAGTTCAATGTGATTTTTAAAATGTAAGGGTCATTAGGGTGGTAACTTTTCAGTGACGCTGAGTACATTCGCCTTTATTCTTTTCTATTCGTAATAATGACGTCTATTTTGTACTATACAGCAAATGGAAACACGACATACTTTCCCAAGGGTAGTGAAAAACACATACATAGTGAACAGGTAATGGCAAGGCTGTTTTTTGATAACGGGCCGCTGTTTTGACGACGTCCGAATATAGTCAGTGAGAACGTTTCCTACACGACATCGCAGAAAACTGTTGTTCCATATGGCGAAGTCAAGAAGCTGATTTCAATGCTAATTGCAACAAAATATGCGAAAAATATAATATAATCCTATTTAAGAGCGGAATGAGTATCAAAAATGAAAATGATCGGCAAATTAAATATGAATTGCTAGCGCGGTTCACAGATTATAAGGATCGTACATGTATACCTGCCTGTGCAACATGTATACAACTGAATTTAAACTAGCGCATGTGTTAGCAGAAGAAGATTCTGATAATTTATGACAACATTTACGACATAGCCTACTTAATGTGTTCGTATAAGCAGTTTTCTGGACAACAGCATAATCCTGTCTCTGACTTGAGACTAAATGATTTAATAATGCCGAAATAATGAATAAATTGAAATAGAAGCATTGTTGTTTAAGTAACTGCGCATGCGCTCGTATCTTTAAACATGTTATTTAGTGCTTCTTCTTTTGAATTTGAACACCACATTTTGCCGAAATATTTTAAGGACTCTTGCATTACGATTATCGCTCAATTTATCCATACGAAAATATGAATTTTGTTCAAACATTTACCAGGAATTCATTCATTATCAACATTATAGAAATTCCCGCGTGTTTCTTAGGAAAATAGAGGCGTATTAGAACAATAGGGGAGTTTATTCGTATTGCAATCAGTCTGGATACACTGGTACTGTCGCGCTTCTGGGCTGAGGCATCAACCAATCCCTCGGGATTCTGCAGATATTATAATAAAAAATAACATGCGTTACCAAGAATATGGCCTCAGAAAGTGTCTAACGGGAGACAACCAATATACCAGATTAAAACACTTCATGCGAAGAGAAAACAAAAATTCGCCTAACATTTTCGCGGCAGATGGAAATGCATGGTAAGAAAGAACTTGAAATTTAATGGTGCACAAATTATTGGCCGGACTCTGTATCAGTCCTCCCTCCTTCGATAGCATATACGACCTCTTCCTAAACCTTATCGTCTCGTGATCCATTTTTGACGTCTTCCTTCTTTCAATCAGAGTTCACTGGTAAATATCAGACTATATACATATCATAATCGATAAACACTGGACAAAAACTTTGAACTTTTGTAAGTCATTTTATAATCTACGAATAAAACTACAAGACAATTATATAAAATCATATCCCAGAATAGGGCGAACGTTGGTAAAATGACAGACGAAACGGGTTTGAACATGAACATTCTTGTGACATGTTCTACTTTTTTAGTTCAGAGCTATAAATGCTGGATAGATTAAATATTGAGGGCAGTCAATAAAAACTCTTTTTGCACAATGCGAGATGATTTGTAGATTTGAATGTCGATATTTGACCATGAATATTAATGCTTGCGCGTTGAACATTTCATAAAACATGTTTTTAGCAGTCAGTGAGAAAAAAATCTCGAAGAATTTTGTATGGATTACGGCACAAACTAAGAGCAGAGAGATCATTTAGAGATTTGACAAGTCGAGGACCTCGACTTATGGATTACGTTGTAGGAGGGCGAACTAGTTCCGGCACTTTCTCTCTAAGCATGGTTGATTTCTGTCCAAGCAACGTTACAGTAATATCACAGAGTTGATATTCAAAATTTTGCATTCCGCTGAAATAAAAAAAAAATGGAATTCATATTCAGTCGTAATTTATTACGTTTGATAGAAGTGACAGCAGTAAATAAAAGATCGTGCATTTTGTACGTTGCAGAGAAAAATACACTTTCAATTTCTTAACATTCTATTTTCAGTATGGCCACTTCAGTTATTTCAAAGATAACTATACAAAGCTAACTTGACTAAATGTCATTTAGGATGTGAAAATACAAAATACTAAAATCACTATAATATTATTTAAATGCGTTTGGAAAATAAAAGTATGTTACACGAATCTCTTCAACAGTATGAAGCGAAAGAGAACACATAGATCTTAAAACGACATGTTATATTTGTGTACTTTGCTAAATAGTTGAGCTTGCAGTCGATTTCCTCGAGGTTTGACTGTATTGTTTGTCTCACTCCTACAGGTGGCGTTGTATCACCATCTTCCCAGGAACGCAGACGACTACTTGTGACTAGAGGGCGCTCCACCGTCTGATGTTTCCCAGAAAGACCCGTTAGTTTTTGTCGGAAACAGACTGTGGCATTGACGTACTAGCTAGAATTTGATGAAGAAATTGAAACATTAAGTGTCTGAACGGCAATTGTTCGTCTCCTAATAGTCTGGCTACAAACAAACTAATCGTTTTTTTTTTTTGTTGTTTTTTTTTTCAAACAAATGTTTCCAATATTTCTAAGCTGAGAAGGAAAGGGACATAATTATACAAAATTCGAACAGCCTCTGGAGTTATCTCCTATAAATATAACCAGTATCCGTAGATATATCTCAGTTCTACTTTCGTGAAACTGAAACGGTTGTATACACATTTTGAACAAATTTTTGCCGTTGTGTTCAAAAGCAGACGACATTACTTACTTGTATCGGTGGACATTGTTCGAATGTGTCCAGGGGCAGGTGAAGACCCGAAAGGTTTGGACATTTGTACCTGAAAACCAATTTAGATTTGATAAATTCTATTAACTGTCAAAATCTAAATATCTAACAACATTTCATAAACTCATTAAGAGAAAAGATTTCGATCAGAAATAAAGAAACTATGTTCCAACACCACCGTCTTCAGGAAAACAAACCCTTCTTTATCTTAATACTGACATTAACACAATAAACAAATACCAAGCAAAAACATAAATTAAAAAGACAATTTGAAAACAAATATACAATGCGACGTTGTTATGGAACAGTCGAGGTAGAACCAATTCTGGAGAGTTTAAACCAGTCTGTGCGCGCACCCGCACTTAACCTTACACCGTGCTCACCAAATGTCACCTTGTGCGAACTTAACCTTGATTTCACAAGCCGTAAATGAACAGTAATTAAAATCGGAAAATTATGTATTGTTCGTTTTTAAAGCAAAGGGAACTTATAGATCTTAAAAATGCATGTTTGCATTAGCATTTGTTTACTTTGCTAAAAGGTTGAGCCTGCAGACGATTTCCACGAGGTTCAACTGCGACGTCTGTCTCACTCTTACAGGTGGCGCTGTAACACCATCTTCCCAGGAATGCGGATGTTTCCCTGGGTGCCCTGTTAGTTCCGCCGGAAACAGACTGTGCCATTGACGTACTGGCTGAAATTTGATAGAGAAATTCAAACATTAGGTTTCAAAACGCGAACTGCTAGTCAACAAGTAGTATGGCTAGATAATTTGTTTTTGAACTGAAAAATATTTTTCTAATTTTCTACTTTCTTTTTTTATTATGTTAGCAGAATACCTCTAAATTTTGTTCTTTGTTTTGAGAAGAGAAAGGTGCGAAATTACACAAAATTTGAACTGGGTCTGTAATTCTAATTACAGACTAGTAAATTAGTATCGTAGAATACGAGAATAAAGATATATCTGCATGCTTGAAAGATAAAAACAATTAACGAATGTTTGACGATTATATGTTTCCTGTTGTGTTCTATAAGCAGACGACCTCACTTACTTGTATCGACTGACGTTGTGTTCTATAAGCAGACAACATCACTTACTTGTATCGACTGACGTTGTGTTCTATAAGCAGACGTCATCACTTACTTGTATGGACTGACGTTGTGTTCTATAAGCAGACGACATCACTTACTTGTATCGACTGACGTTGTGTTCTATAAGCAGACAACATCACTTACTTGTATCGACTGACGTTCTGTTCTATAAGCAGACGACATCACTTACTTGTATCGGCTGACGTTGCGCACCAGTAGTAAAGTAATTGTTTGTGCGAAGACAGTATAACCTCATTTGACCTTTTGACCCTTGGTCAGGACTGGTCAATGCCGGACAATTTAAAATCCACAGGTTTTAAACCCAGTAAAAACCTCTGATTTAACTAAAGATGATTTAAAATGGAGAAAACATATGTCTTTATTTAAAAATAGTTTCCACTTAAAAACTTTTAAATAATCTTTAAACACTACACCGAGAGACAAAATGTAGAATAAGTTTGGCCTAATATAACATACAGGAAGTAAAATATAATGTGGTTGAATTTAGACCACATTTATTTTCTGT
The DNA here is from genome assembly GCF_021730395.1 of Mercenaria mercenaria. Classification (NCBI taxonomy): domain Eukaryota; kingdom Metazoa; phylum Mollusca; class Bivalvia; order Venerida; family Veneridae; genus Mercenaria; species Mercenaria mercenaria. Next base: position 17,058 of record NW_026459237.1, on the reverse strand, counting down.
TTAAATCACTCTTTTACTTCCTTGTTTTGTAATCCTTCTACATAGATAAAACAACTGTTAAAGACATTAGAAATGACACAAAATGTACACAATACCAATAAATACATTAATAATTATCCATAAAACAAGAAAATTTCAAACTAAAAATAACACAGACCGGGAAACCAAATGCTAAATATAACAAATATAACAAGGTCAGGTTATTTACAAATCTATCCCCCTTTTTAATAATTGAAATTAAAAAAAACAAGTAATATCTCCCTTTGATAACTGAAATTCATACAAATTATTTTAATTAATATTGGAAGAATAAAATTACTTTAGGAGTTGTTATTATTTAAAAACAAAAAGTAATTGAATAAATTATAACACATGAAAAATAAAATTATGATAATTTCAAAACCATAACACTATTATAATAAAGAATATACACTATATAAAACCGGTTTCAACTTTTATATCATTGAGCTGAGTTGTGTTACGCTTAGTTCCGGAAGTCGATCTGACGTTTCCTTGTCTGTTTAAAGGTAGCTTGCAGTATGGTTTGTGTACTGGGTCGCCTTGTCTGTTAACGGTTACAGCCTGCTGTTATGACATTGACTGGTTGTGCACATAAAGAATTCTTCCGTCAATGTTGTAATAGCACTGAATTGCCTTACTTCGTTCTTGTCTCTAGTTTCGAAGGTTTCGGGAGGCAACGAACAATGGGGTTGAAGGTGATTCTGGCTGCAAAACCGGGCAGGTTTGATGATTTAGGAAAAACCAGCTGTATGGTGAGCCTACAGATGAGGTCTCTTAGGAAAGACTAATGGTTCACCCCGGCGTCGGGTGTGCACGTAATAAATTCTACCTGGCGTCGGGGTTAAAATAAATGTACACAACACGGCTTTTGCATTTTTTAACAAACTATTAAACAAGTATTACAAGATTTAAATACAAACAACTGAAATCACTCAACCATTTGAGTATGCTATAGGTATACGCATGATTGAATATCATAATACTTTTATGTTATGAAAATAACTCAATCGTTTGAGTATGCCATAGGCATATGCATGATTGAACATACGCTTTCATTTATATTATTAAATATTCCCATTATATTAATTATTCCAATTAAATAAAAACACAGTAATTAATTAAAGTTTTAATTAAAGTTTTTAACTTAAAAGTTTGTTTACGAATTCAGGTTCATTCAATATAGATTCATCCGATATGTAGAATCTAATGTAACTATCCTTCATAAGCGTAAATGTTACTTCTGTAGATGTTGAATCGTTATAAGGATGAATGTCAAACATTGTCCCTTGTGTTAAATAAATAGATACTAACTGATCAGTGTCAAAGTCCTCGGCTGTTATATTTACAGTATTGATAATTGTACTAAAAATTAAATCATCATCATTATTCCACCACCTAAATATAAAATGTGATATTGGGCTTTTAGTCGGTTTATACGGTTCACCTATAGGGCTCGAACCCGTTAATAAAATCTTAATATTTATTATATAAATCCCGGTTTTTTCGACCACAAACACACCCCTCAAAAGCACATCTGGTACAGCTATTTTATGTTTTTGGTTTATTTGTATAAAATCTTTATAATCTACAATAATTCCAGGTTTTAATTCAAATGCATTTAAATAGTTCAGACCAATCAGATTTTCATATGTTGAATATATCCAGGCTCCATGACGGTTAAAAGTCTTTTGTTAATTCTTCAATATTCTTTACTTCTGCTTCTAGTGTTTGTTTTATAGATTTGATGTCTTCAAGATTATAGTCATCTATTACACTTTGAACTTTTTTAAACATAAACCGTCTTGAAACTGCATCGTTGGGTTTATCTGGATCTCCTAGGTTTATAAGGTTATTACCTCCCATATCTAATGCTCTGTTCATTGTGTTATCAAGTTCCTTATTTTTGTGAAGATACGATTCCGTTTCCTTTTTAAGTTTTTTTAATTGTTTTTTAGTAGCATAATCACTTAAATCAATATCAAATTTAACTTTACTTATACTGTCAGGTTCACTTATTTGTTCTATATTATTAAAAACTCCCATTATATAATTATTATATATTACCAGTAAAGTTTTTTCTAAAAAACTTCCTTGGTTTGTCAATATATAAGAAATCATATTTTTGATTTGTTGCATTAGCAAAAGATTTAGGGTTAATATTTTGTTCATTACAAATCATATCATTTTCTCGTTTACCTGGACTTTCAAATAAAATATAATGTGAACAGTTAATTCGGATATCTTTTGGTGTTTTATAGTAAGACTGGCTTAAATAAATAACACAACAGTTTTTGTGACGTCCTTGAATAAAGTATTTTGTTATTTCATTTTGAACCTTTTTATCTTCACATACAAAATCATCAAATATTACTACTTTTTGTTTTTCTGATTCAAGATTCTCACAAGGTTCAATTTGGTTGGAATCAGCCGAATATTCAAGTATTTCATTTGGATCTACTTTAATTTTTTTTGCAATTTGACTTAATTGGTTAATTAAATCTTGATATTTAGATTGTTCTAGGTTTTTAGCATATAAGTATAATTTATCATAATATATAAGAGGTTTTCGGAGTATATGCATTAATGTATTTGTTTTTCCAGATCCAGAAGATCCACATATTAACATTCTAAAACATGAATCTGGCATAAAGGGATATTGCTTAAATTGTTTAAAGTTATTAGATTTATCACTTTTTGTATCATAATTTGGAATTTCCATTTATATATAATAATACATTATTTACGTTATCTTACGTTATCTTACATTATTTTCACATTATCTATGTTATTATATAAAATGCAATCAAAACTTAAGAAATAAGAATAAGAAAAAATTATCGGCAAATAGATGAGAGCTCTTAGAGAAAAATAATGATAGAAAAAATTAAAAAAAGCTCAATTCGAAATGACACTGAAATTTATAAGCAATATCTGAAGGAATAAAAAGTCAAAAAAAGAATTGTCAAGTCAGTAAAAGCATTACTGGAATTAAAGAACAACTGGCATTAATTACAGAACAGTTTGGGCTGATAAGATACAAGAAGCAGAAAATCTAAAAGGGCTGAAGACTATCCAATGAACAATACGATTATTACCGCCGAAAATCATATGGTTTTTGGATTGATTAAGATGATGAGTTGAAGACACTAGAGAATTTCCTGAAGAATCAAAGAATTAGAAGAAGAATTGGTGTGCAAGCAACCAAAAGAATTTACAGTTAATTTAATAAAGATATTTGATTTAGATTCTTTAGATGAAAAACCATAATAAACGCCGCAAGAAGTGTTTGATTTTTTCACAGCAAATCTAAAGACCTTATAAAAAATGCTAGAGAAAGAAGTAGAAAATACATAGAAAAGGCATCAAAGATATAAAAAAAATTGGGTAATGAAACTGGTGCAATAACTAGAAAGAAACACAAAACAAATTTCGATCTGAAGCAAAAGAAGCCAATTAAATATAGCTAAGTCCGGAAAATTATAAAAAGATATAGAGACTTAATCATAGATATTTCCAAACAAGGAAAAAAGTATATGGAAAAGGAATAGATAATCATAACCCAATAAAGTTGCACCAAATGACATATGGTAATTTAATTATTAACTTAAATAAACTTTAGGTCACAACAAATTATTGCTAAGGATCAAAGAACCTGAAAGAAGTAATTAATACTGAAGTAGATAATGATATGATTGATTTGATAATAAAAGAAATAACACTAATCCAAACATTCAATTCATTCTAGAAAAATATTTAAAGAATTATCAAGAAAAGTCAGGATTACCTATCAAGAAAAGAATCTATGAAATTAAAAAAGTAAATAGAGGACAAGGTTATGACGTTTGTCCATGCAAATCCAAAAGATTGGTTATGAGTTTTGGAGTTAAATTTTGTGTTCAATTGTGCTGGAAATAATAATGAAAGAACTAAAATTGAAGTATAGGTAGTAGATCAATTATTAAAAATAGAATTCAACTCTACATAGAACAACATGAAATGTTTATATAAAAATATTTTCTGAATATATAAAAGGAACATAAATAGTACATTACAAGTATTCTGAAACATTAAAGGATAATAAAATACTCCGAGTGATTTTACAATCAGATTTGTCTTTTCTTTAATTTATATATAAATAAAAACATAAGTTGTTTGGTTTGGATAGTATTAACACTATGACCTACTCTTGGCAATAATATTAGTGATGAATATGATAATAAAAGAATCGTTTAAAAATTATTTTAAGGATTGGAAAGATAACATATTTACAAATTGTTCTTACATTTTACACAGATATTAATAATTATATTAGGGAAACATTAATGAGTAATGATGATAATTAATTTGATAAATCAGACATCTGCTTCCAATAATTTGAATTTGATTTAAGTAGTATTTAAGATTTTGATTTCAATTAAAGATAATTTTATGTTGATTTTAGGAATGTCAAATTTTCATACATTGCTTGGATTGAGAAAAAAGCTTTAAAACAAAACTGAATGGGTAACTACAACACCAAATATAAACTACTCTGTGATACAATTTACATTCATTGTGATCTATTGATAATTCATTCTAGATGGTAAATTCAGTGATATTATTTATGCTTTAAGTACTGCAGATTTAACAAGAGCTTTCCATTTACAAAAGAACCACAAAGAGTTGGATATTCGAAATTAATAAATATATTAAAAAATCCAATAGAATATATATTACCATGAAATTTGGTAGTATAATTAATTTTAATGCATGTTGAAACAATTTTACACTAATATTAAAAAAATATGAAATTATAACTTTTTAAGTTTAATATAATGAACAAAAAAGTTTATGACTAAAATAAGGAAAATTTATTATGTTGATGCCAGACCGAAGAAGAAATCATACACTGAACAGGGTATCTTGACATTCAAAGATTCAACGAAATTGTTTTTCAAGCGGAGTTGCATCTTCAATTAGCACCGCTGGAAAAAAAAGCACTTAAACAGCAGGAAAAGCAGCGTTAGTAAGTGAACAAAAAAGGTTTGGAAACAGAGTTGGAAATTATAGCTGCTAATAAATTGTTTGAAAAATTTAAAAAGAAACCCAGCTCCGGCAGTTTGAAATTTAATTTGCTAAGGAATTACAAGAAAAGAAAAACATTAAAAATAATAAAAATAATAATGATAAAGAGAGGATATTCATATGAGAATAAATAGAATATGTCCAGATCTGGGACACGTAAACTATAACAGATTAATTTAAAAAACTAAAGTTTAAACTTTAATAAAACTAAAGTTTTAACTTTAATAAAACAAAAGTTATTAACTGTAATAAAAAAATAAAATAATATAATAATAAATACATGTTTTAGAACAAAACACAATGTGAAAGATATGAATAACTCCTATTCAATTAGTATACAGCTTTTAATATCTGTCCTATAAATAATGTTAAGCAAAACAAAAAACGGATATCATTTTACAATTAAGATATAGAATCACATATTTTGATTGGTTTAAGTTTATTTTGAAGTAAGGTTTTAAAGTAAATAACTTGCTAATGGTAGTAATTATGCAGATGGAGACCAAATTGCTCTAATTATATAATCAGGCGCTTCATTAATTGATCAGTTAGTGTTAAACAAAATGGAAAAATTGTTTATGATTGTAATAAATTATATAAATAGTAAATTGTAAAAGATTTGGTTGAATTGTCTGAAGATTATGAAAGAACAACTGAACAAATGAAATTTATCTATTTAGATACTACTGGTGTTTGCAGAGAGCAGGAAGGTCAAGCTGGATATAATTCGGGGTTGCTAATAGAAAGGAATAATCGAATAAGACAAGAGGTGTTAAAGTCACAGATGCGCATTAAATAAGATAAAACATTTTTCGAGGGTTTTAATAGGTAACGATTGAAGTATTATGCGTCGCGTAGTCGAAGCGAGACTGACAGATAAATCGTGGCGGGTGGTCAATCCAAACTCTAGACAGGAAGTCTTCGCACAAGAGTTGTTGTGTGGGGGTCTTGACTGAGTGACTTAAATGTAGGTAATTGTAACAAAATTAATTCTATGGGGTTTCCTACTTTGGTTTTTTAATGAAATTTGGACTTAATTTAATTTCTGAACAGATTTACAAAAGCAAATGGTCATACCTTAGTGAAATGAATGAAGCAATCAAGTGACCACAACAGATTAAACAACTTTTAAGAAATAACGGCTGGTTTAACAAAAGTCCACAACATGTAATTGTTTTAATTTACAACGACCTGATAAAAGCTATGCACAAATACATAAACCACATTTATTAAGATACATTAAAGTTGATGCAGCAGCTGATAGTACTTGTACTTTGACTCTTGTCGTCTTGAAGTTTGGTAAATTAGTGTTTTTTTTATCCAGAAACAGAATACACAAGTATATCAAGAATATATGATGATGTAATTAATTATTTATTATAAACAAAATAATAAGACTACTGGAAGTCTTTTAATAGATCAAACTTTATAGTTAATGGATTTGTTCATTTAACTTGGAATATAAAAAGAATTAATAACAAAGATCCTAAACAAATTACATTAACAATTAAATTAAATGCACTTCCCCGCTGCAGATATCGTATTTACGCAATTGTATTATATGAGGAAACAGTTGACATAAATACTATGGAAATGAACTTGTTATTGTTTAAATAAAATAAATATAAATTATATATAATGTATCAAATTATATTGAATATAAAGTTAACCTTACAGATGGAAAAATAAAAATTAGCACAAGCTTATAATAATAAAATTCCACATACTTTTAGGATTAACACATGAACAATTACATGAAACTCCCTTTACTATTAACAAAAACACAATTAATCAAATTAACAAAGCTGTTGCAATAAAATGGATTAAGAAATTAAATTTTCAAAAAACAAATGTCCTGGTCAAGGACAAAATGTGGATTTTTCGGAGCTTTGGCTGGTTTGTTAGGAAAACAATTCTTTCCAATGGCAGCAAAAATACTCCAAAATCTAACCCCTCTAGGCATCGGGCCCTCTCTGGCTGGCCATACTGGTGTTAGTAAGTTACTTGGGAATGGTAAAGATTTCGGTAGCTAATGATAAGAAAATATGACAACACCCCCATATCTTACACCTAATCAAAGAAAGCAACTAGTAGGATCTGGAAGTGATTAAATTAACACCAAAAACAAAAACAAAATGGCGTCTTTTTAGGTAGTGTTTGCTGCTAGTACTAGGGATACCTTTGATTACTTCTTGTTAAGTGGTAGGACATGGTCAGGGTGTAATTATTAAATTCCCCGGGAACCAAAGGATTTTGGTCTACAGATTGATTCTCAGAAAGACCTTACAGACCGAATTCCTATAGTAAAAAAAACAAATAAAATTATAAACAACTATTTCTAACCTTTAAATTTGAACAATGGGTTAAAAAATTAAAAATAAAAACTTATGGGGGGTGTATTTAGTAGAAATAATTTACTAAAATTAAAAGTAAGACGAGTGGGAATAATCAATTTCGATGACTCTGCTGGACCTGGAACACATTGGGTTTGTACTTAAATAATATGTACTTCGATAACCAAGGTTTTTCTGAGAATCTTTGTTAATTTCCGATCCATTTGACTTCCTCCGCCGAAAGAAGTAATTAAGTATATCCCAAATGTAAAATACAACAATTTATCAATATCAAGACAAAACAAGTATCTTAGCGATATTATTTTTAATTTTCATAAAAATGTTACAAATGGGTATAACAATTATGTTATTGTATAAAATACTAAAAATTAATAATGAAAAACAAAATGAACAAACCTATTATAAATCAATTTTAACCAATTAAGGACATGTAAATTTTTCTTCCGGTTTAATTAAAACTTAAATAAAACTGTGGTTTTTATTTAACTGAATAATTAATATAATGGGAATATTTAATCATATAAATGAAAAAGTAAAAAAATAGAAAAGACAATTAATAAGAAAACCTCCATTGTTTTTTTAACATGTTATACCCAAGATCCCGAAAGTTGGATTATTTCAATGGAAAACTGTAAATGCTAGTCCTGGTTTAGTTCAAAATGTATAATGAATAATTAGTTTTAATTGCATTTTAATTATTCTTGCTATGCAATAAAATAACAAAGGAAAGCTAAATTACAACTAAAAAATAAAGAAAATGTAATTCTTCAAAGTTAAAATGTCAAAAAGAACATAAAAAAATTGATCTATTTCTATAATTATGCTAATGATTTAAAATAAATATGTTATTTATATTAATCTTAAACGTTAAAAATTAAAAAAATTCAGTTAACAATATTATGGATCTATAATTTAAGAGTTAATTTTTAAGAGATAATTTAAATTAATTTAAGAATAACTAATGTATCAATACCATTATCAAGAATATAACTTTTATCGTCATAACATATAAAGATGTTTTTTATTTAAAACATAACTGGAAAGATTGCTTTTTATCATAACAAATATCTTTAAAGTGTGATTAGTTTGGGTTGAATTAAACAAAGTATCTTTGTAATTTTTATGACCTATTGTTTTTCTTACACAGTTTTTTTAATCCTTACATTTTTTAATATTAACTTCGTTTCTAATAATATGAATACAATTTACTTCTTAATCCACAAATTCAACAAGGGATATAGCCGCTCAGCTTCATCTTTAAAATTTTCCAAATACTTTTTTATATTGTCGAATAAAATTTTGAGTTGTTATCGTAATCAACTATTATCAAATAAATCCTTGTCCCTTATAAAAAACCTCAAATGCATCTTTGGTTTTTAATTACATAATCATAATGAATCCGTGTCCAGTGAAATAGTAATTTACAATACCCTCGAACTTTTCCTTAATGTAATTATAATGAAAATCATACAATAAATATTTTGATAAATCTAAATGCACATTCCAACATAACACGGTCTGTTTAATAACAAAACTTTCTTTTATTCTATGAATCTCCAAACAAATTCCCCTTGTTTTAACATCCGTTGAACTAACAAAATGAAGGTTTGTCTATATATTTTAATAAAATGTTCTCATCAGGAGTAATTTTAATATTAATCCTCTTGCGTAAATTCTCCATCGACTTACCGAATACAGAAATGTTCAATAACTTAAAAAGTCCTTTTCACAAATGAATTTTATTGCTTTAGATCTTTTTTGGAGTATTAAAATCAATATAATTTTTTTACCAAGGAATGAATCAAAAGTTAATATTTAGTTATTTTTGAACTTTTAACCCTACAATGTGTATATAGTTCAAGATTTTTTATAATGAACTACATAATTTTGTTTTCCATTAATGTTGGAACTAATTTTTTTTACATTACTTTTTTTTCTATTCAAATTCTCTTTGTAAAGTTTACTATAATATGGAAAAGCCATTCGTCTGGTAATTTTAATTTTTTCAGAGCTAAAGGATAATCGTTGTGGTTATGTAATTCTTTGGATATTCAAGATCACATTCAACTAAAAAAGTTACTTTTTACCTTTTGCATTTAATTTCTGAATTGTTTTTCGATATAAATCTAAAAGTTTCCCAGAGGCAAAGGGTTACACCTGGCCCAACCGTAAAGGTTATTGGCATCGAGGTACAAATGTATTTGCTGTCAAGTTTAGGATCATAATTCCTTTCATATTTTATTGTTTGCTTTACTGAACTGTTTGAAATAAACTTATTCCTCCCTCTCAGTCTTTTTCAATAAAAGATACATATCAAAATCATTATTAAATCTAAACTATAATTCCGTCATTTTCACATTGCTCCCAGGCAAACAGTGGCTACTAAAATAATGACAAGGATCAAATTTGTAGTACTCCCAAACATAATTTTTCCTAAAATTTTCGAATACATCATCTAAAAGTAATACGTCAGTTTTAAATCTATGATCATGATATTCTCCATTGTTTTTTAAATTAAATTTATTCCAGATATTTTTAGCAAGTTCATATTCGTGTCAGATATGTGGTTTTCATTAAAATTGAATAAAAATCTTCTTTAGAAGGTAATTTTGTTTCTTTGAAATTTTTTAAAATGAATCCTGTAATCATATGGATACACACCTTTAGTTTTTAATAATTCTAATGGTAATCAAAAACTTGAGATAAATATTTAAATTTCTGGAATAATTTCTAGGTTATCCAATGATTGAGACTAAATTGGAATTTATCAATAAAGACCAAGTCAGAAATCATAAATGCCATATATCTTTCCATATTGTTAGAATAACATTAATTCGTTTTTATATTTTCCTATTGTTGCATAATAAAATGACCGTCATAACTCTTAACTTAATGAAAAATAACAGGAATTTTGTGTGTTAGTCTAAAAATAATATTACATCTGAGTGAGCACTTCCTCTGAATTTACCTGTTATCTGACAATGGTCTCGAACAGCAATTTCATTTCCTTATATTCTTTTTCACAGATAACAAAACTTTTGTTTTTTAAATTTCACTGTTCATCTTTTTTAGACATTCTTAGTTCTTGTTAAATTGTTCTTTAATATTCTTTAACTATTCCTCTTCTCAAGCATTTTTTTCTATAAACTTATAAACTGCGTTGTCCTCTGTAATTCTGGGTTGGTTTAGTATATTTGTCATCGTAACAACAACAACTTTAAGCCGTAACCACATCTATATGATTTTGATATGTTTCAGTAAATGAAGATTCAGTTGCTGGTAAAGCAGATAAAACTTTTTTAAGTTATTGTATCAAAATCAGCATAAATTACAAAAGGTACTGCTAAACCTTTATAATAATTTTTAATTTGTACTTACTTCCCTCTTTTGCATTATAACCTTGAGTACCATTAAAACTAAATCAGTTGGAATATTTCATTTAATATTCTTTCTTGGTAAAATTTGCAGGCAATATCTTCTAAAAATGTTTCTTGTTTGTATTTTTTGTGTTTGTTATCATTAATCTATAAATCTATTTATCCAAACATAATGTTGTAAGGAGACTACAGTGGCATTAACCTCTTACAGTCATCATCTAGTTATCTTATCATTAGTTAATTAGCACATGTCACAGTGTTCTATCGTATTGATATTTTTGAATATGTACAATGGCTAAATTCCCGAGGATCTTCATAACCAAATATATTAAAGTGAATATTTGGCATTTTAAAACTTCAATGTTAAGGTATTTGATTTAATGTACAGAACTTTATTCCTTTATAATTAAGATCGTTATATTTATTTTATAATTTGAAACTCTTTCAGAATGTTTTTGTACAGAAATTTATAGCTAAATGACACCCTCTAAAACATTCATTTATCATCGATCTTTATAATTATTAATCCTTTCATTGAATTTTGTAATGTTTTTGGGGTAATTCTAAATAACTTGAAGCAGCAATGGACTATACTTCTCTCTTTTATATAATGAGCATTAAAAAAAAAAAAACCACTGACCCTCCGAGGATTCTCCAGCCACTTCCTTCTGAAATCCAATACCAATTCTATTTATTATTTCATCAAAGCCTTGATTAAAGTTTTTTTATTTCATTTAGTGTTATAATTTCTAAATCCTTTGATTGAAAATAAGCTGATTTATATATGTATCAGTTTTATCCATTTTTGCAAAATTATTTTTTAAAACCGTTAATTTTATACCTTTTAAAGTTTTAAGTTCAGATTAAAATTTCATAAGAGTCGTTTATAGTTAAATATCAGTGATTCTTTGGATCTTGTCTATATGAAATTTAATTTCAATTTTCTTATAATATTGTTTTTGTAATCCTCTCGATTACCATCTTATAATTATATTTAGAAAATAAAATTCGTTAAGCAAAAAGAATAAAAATATAATTAAAAAAATAATAAAATAAATAAATTTTTTAAATTATCATTAGAAGAATTAAAATATTTAAAACTTATATCTTTTCCCATTTAGTTTTTGAATATTCCCCATTTTTACTTCGGTTTCTCCTTTGCATGCACATTGTTATTAAACCAGAATTAATACAAGGACATTAGATGCTGCATAATATGCCATTTATGTTTTTTTCTCATTAGTATCACAGTCGGTACAATAACTTTATTGGAATGTTTCGAATATTATTTGGTCTGGGACACATCACATATTCTTTCAGCATTTTGCTTCTTCAGTTAATAGACAACGCAGTTCCATTCAATAAATTATTTTTTAAAAGATACGGATCTATAACATTTTGTAATTTATCAATGACATGATTTTTATAGTCATCGCTAACTATTTGATCAATTTTTGATTAAATAACATTTCTTCTTTAAGAACTTTCTTATATGAATTTTGGTCTGGATTCATTATTTTCTCCTAAAGTGCTAATAATTTTGGCATAATCAAGCTATCTACCTTGCTATAACCTTCCTATATATCATATACACTTATAGAAAAAAATCTTTAAAACGCACCTAAAGACATTATATTGATTTGAGAAATTTGGTTTAGATTATCTATAACTTTTGAATAAGATTTAAAGTCAATTTTTTCTAAATTGTTATCAACTGTATAAAATTTTTAAACCTTCCCGAGAATTCGATTAACCATTCTTCGGAAATTTGTGTAGTTTTCTAAGATAATCTAAACCAACTTGTTTTCTTCCGTTTCTGTTTCTTTTTGAAGTCTTTAAAACATATTTCTGGATCGGTTTTACATAAACAAAGCCATCAATGGTTTTTCCCATATGTTTTATAATATGATCAGTTAAGAAAAGATTGTATACTGCCCACTCGGGTCATTTAAAACACCGTTGTCGTGATGTTGTTTTGAAAAAACGTTTACGGTTAGTTAAATAACAACGTTCAAGGACAAAACACCATCAAACTGTTTAGCAGAAGCTAACATTTTTAAATGACTGTTTTAAAGTTGTTACTAAAAGGAAATAATATTTGGAAGTTCTTGAGTCAGCAAGTTCAAAAAGGTTTATATGAAATTATAATCATAGTCCATAACATTTTTGCCATTCGTGAATTGGTTCTGAATTATATTAAAATTAGGATTAAATTCTTTAAAAATATCTAAAAAACGAACTTTTTTTTTCCCTGATGCAATATTACCTTCAACTGATATAATTATTTCTCATTAATTATAAAATAACGTATAGAAAAAAAATCTTTAATAATCTTTAATAATCTTTAATAACCAATAATACAACTCTTCTCTTTTTTACTTTAAATATCCGTTAAGTTTAAATTCCTTCAATTCATTTCAAGAGTGTTGAATAATTTTTTTCTTCTGCATTTCTAATAGTATTGTAAAAATAATCCTGAATAACTTATTTGATCTTCTTTATTTAACATTTCCATCCGTGCTTTTGTTTTATAAGTTTGTTTATTTTGTGATGATGTGTTTTTTAAAATAAATTTCATGTCGTCAAGTTTTAGTCCTGGTTTATAAATATTGTACATACTGATGGAACGTGCACCACAACTGCTACAAATACCAGGAATAGCTGGAACAAGTGCTAATGCAGCTGAAAACCAAAGACACCTCTGTACTATATAACCCAGTACTTACTCTCCCACAAAATTTAATAACTTTTTCTGTAAGCAGCAGCTAGTTTAGTTAAGTGAATAATTAATTGATCTATTGTTTTTTCTATCCATTAATGGGGGGGGGGGGGGGGGGGGGGGGTTTTGGGGGGGGGGGGGGGGGGGGGGGGGTATTTTTTGTTTTTTTTTATTAGAAAATAAGATTTTATTGCTCATTTATATAATTAAACTTTTTTATTTTCTAAATTAAATTTGATCAATATCGCTAAAACGGAACCCAACTATTAAATTTTACGCTATAACCCTTCCATTTACTAAAGCCTTGTTTTTCCATATAGTCACGTCTAATAACTTTTTCAATTCTAAAACTTCTTGGTGTATAGTAAAAGTTCTTGTCCGGTAAAATGAACCTTGAATTTAATTCATCATTTAATCTTAATAGTGTATGTTCTGGGATTTGGTATTATTAATTCCATCAGGTGAAATATTTATCCTCTGTCCAGTTTGGGGTGTTATCCCTTTTCAAAATGTCATTTAAGTTTAACTAAGCAACTCGATTCACCATTTTAAATTTGTCTTTACTCTTTGGAATCTTTAAATCACCATATAAATTAAAGTAACAGTACCTTATTTAAGTTTTTTACTACTTCGGTTGTTGTCATTTTTATACTAGAATGTTATTTGTTTTTGTTTATATTATCAACCATATCCTGCAACATATCTAAATAAGTTATAAGTATCAATTTGCTGTAAAATACTTCCACATTATTCTTTTATAAACTTCTTTTAAATCTTTCTATACTACAGCCTTTCCTTCATTAAATGTATGATACATATTAATCTTATTTTTATTCAAAAATGATTCAAACTTTTATATAAAATTCTTTTCCTTAAGCCACCCAAACTTTTATTGTAACGCCCTTTTAAAATTATTTTTTCAAATGCTTCTGTAACGATTCTCATCGGTTTTATTCTTTAAAGGAAAAACCCAACCATATATACTGAATAATCAATAACGGTTAACAAGTACTTTACTCTTATTGTATTTTTGAAAAAGCGTCATGTCAACTAAATCAGCTGACCAAGTAACATCAATATCATTAACTATCACCTTCGTTTCCCTAAATTTTCTTTTAATTGGTTTGTTAATTCTTCTGCTAATTCATCACTCCAATTATTTTTTCGGGTAGTAAAAGTTGCTCTACCCCTTTTCCCGTTTTTTGAATTTTTGTCCCGAGACCAAGTTGTATTTCGTTTTGATAGCTGTTTTCAATCTAATGTTTTGCAATCTATTCTCGCAATGTTTTTGACTTATTGTGTACTTTAAATGGAAAGCTTTTTTGTCGCATGTTCCCTTTTTTACACCACTGTCATAACAAAAAGGTCATGGTCCATACATACTGCATCCAGTTCGTTGACAGAGTGTCCGTATCTAAAGGATATCCTGGTCCCCAATAGTTATATCCTGGGAGTGTTACACTTTCTTAGGTAAATAAAGTTAAACCTTTGCTTTGTGAATATCAAAATTTACCTGCTGTGATAGTACTTTAACAACTTTTGATTTCATTTTCCACTAAATGCGCAGTAGCCATTAACATTCTTGGCCTTGCATTTTTGCCGTAACCATATGAGGATTAAATTATCAAGGTAAATTTTCTTTCTTTCAAACAATATATTTTATTTTGTAAACTCCTTATATTATATTTTTAAATTTTAACTTTAAAACTTTTTAGACCGGTTTTTACTGGTTTAAAAACCTGTGGATTTTAAATTGTCCCGGCATTACCCAGTCTGACCAAGGGTCAAAAGTCAAATAGGTTTAAACTGTCTTCGCACAAACATTACTTTACTACTCCGCACCTGCGCCAAGGTGCAAGGCCATTTTTCTTTTTTGTGATTTCGCCATTTTAAAATCGGAACCTAAATTAAATTCAGATTTATTAAATATTGAATGCCTTAATATCATACAACATTTCATAAACTGCATTAAAAACTTCAGAGAAAAAAATCCATGAGAAAGAAACAATGTAACAAAAGCGTCGTCTCCAGGAATGTAACCCTATTTTATTGTATAACTGACATTTTAACAATATAGACAAATAGAATAAAGAAAGTAGTACAATGTCACATCGCAATGGAACAGTCAGAGAGAAAAACGCTTCTCGAGATTTTAAACCGGTTAACAGCTCCAGACATTAAAACGTGCACAACAAACCTCGGAAAGTGCGCACCAGACATCAAGTACTGCCCACCAGACTTCAAGTATTGCCCACCAGATCTCAAGTACTGTCCACCAAACCTCAAGTACTGCCCACCAGACTTCAAGTACTGCAAACCAGACCCCAGGTACTGCCCACCAGACCTTATACAGTGTGCAACAAACATCGGAAAATGCGCATTAGACCTCAAGTTCTGCGCACCAAACCTCAAGTACTGCCCACCAGACCTCAAGTACTGCCCACCAAACCTCAGGTACTGCCCACCAGACCTCAAGTACTGCCCACCAAACCTCAAGTACTGCGCACCAGACCTCAAGTACTGCCCAACAGACCTCAAGTACTGCCAAACAGACCTCAAGTACTGCCAACCAGAACTCAAGTACTGCCCACCAGATCTCAAGTACTGCCCACCAAACCTCAGGTACTGCCCACCAGACCTCAAGTACTGCGCACCAGACCTCAAGTACTGCACACAAAACCTGATACAGTGCGCACATAACCTTGCATAGTGTGCACAAAATCTCAGGTACTGCGGACTAAACCGCTGTCTGACAGGTCACAGAATGTCTAAGAGCACATTGAAAAATAGAATTTAAAGGTCGTGTGCTATTATTAAAATATGTAAACATGACAAAGTGAACTACACATGCATACTAATTTTTGATATTATTTTGAATTATTTAAGTTGTCAGATGTTTCAATGTCATATTTAAACTTTAGAAAGATTTTGATATCCCTTTTAAAAGATTCTATACCTTGTGTTAACAATCAGCTCTTAAACACAACTGTTACATTAAAATCAGGAAATTGTTTTGAACTATGTAATTGTTTGTAAAAAAAGTCTATACTTTTCAATGATCCTTCTTTTTAACGCTGTAATCTATGCCTGTAGGCTTGCTGTAGAGACACCTCGAATGTTAGATTCGACTCAAACTTCTTCCATCTGCGGGCCAGTGTTGGTCATCCTTCAGCGCCAGCAAAATCGCTCGCTTCGTCGAGCTGTTGTCAAAACAGATCATAATTTAATTTGCAACATCTTGTATTTATAAATGAAAAAAATACTTCACTGTGTTTAACATAATAACTCAGACCGGAAATCTTAATATATTCTTTGAATCTTGAAAAACACTTATTATTATTATTATTATCCTCATTATTATTATAATGATGATAATAATAATAATATCCACTCGGTTCATAGGGGGTAATGAAAATATGAGTAGGCCTAATCACGCCCTTTCCCTAGCACCGGCCTGGAGAAATTCTAGTTTGCACTTGTTTTATTTTCATTAAATGGTTTCCCTTGTTCAAAAGGAAACACA